>NC_135344.1:932596-1013531 GCF_023851605.1 Tamandua tetradactyla
TGAAAATCAAAAAGAAAAAGCAAAAAGTTAAAACAAGACAGAGGATAAAAAAAGATTCATTAACTTCAAAGGAGAAACAACAAGACTTAAGTTTCATTCCTGAACAGAAACAATGGAAGCTAGTAGATAATAGAATAATGTCTATAAAGAGCTAGAAAGTAAATAAGTGCAAGCATGAAACTTCATGCCTAGTAAACAACAT
Source organism: Tamandua tetradactyla (assembly GCF_023851605.1). NCBI lineage: Eukaryota > Metazoa > Chordata > Mammalia > Pilosa > Myrmecophagidae > Tamandua > Tamandua tetradactyla. The sequence goes on from NC_135344.1 coordinate 932,799, forward strand.
GTACAGTGAAGACATGTACAGAAAAATAAAAACTGAGATAATTGATATCCAGAAGACCTGCAAGAAAAGAAACCTTATGAGACTTTTCCAGAACAAAGGAAAAATATTCCCAGATGGAAACACAGAAATGAAGGAAGAAAGAAAGAGTGCTGTTTATGGTAAATAGTTTGGTGAGACTAAATGAATATGGACTATACAAAAATAAACCTGTGGGTTTAAAATATATATAAAATCAAAATATGAAGGAACAGAAAGAAGGTGGTAGTATAGGGCAAATTAATTTAAGAGTTTTAAGGTCCTAGCACTCTGAGGGAAGTGGTAAAATACTAATTTATGTAAATCAAGAATCAGTGTTGCAATCTCTAGGATAAACACTAGAAGTATAATAGAAAAATGTACATTAAAGGTCTAACAAGGGGGAAATGGAATTTGGAAATATTTATATGTTCCTAAATAAAGCAAGAAAAAAGAAAAATTAAACATAATACAATGTGTCAAGCACAAAATGAGTGATAAGGTCTAAAAGTATAAATCAAATATATCAGTAATTATATTTAATATTAATGGACAAATTACTCCAAATAAAAGACAAATACAAGGCTAGGAAAAGTCTATATGCAGTCTACATGTGATACACCTTAAATATAAGGACATAAAAAGGTTAAAAGTAAAAGGACAAAAAAAGATGAACTATGCAAAAACTCATGAGAAGGAAGCTGATGCAGCTATACAAATATCAGCTAATATAGATTTGAAGGTAAGAAACATTATTAAAGATAAAGAGGCATTGTTCATAATGATTCAAGAGTCAGCACACTAGGAAGATGCAATATTTACAAATATGTATGCAACTAACAATATAACATCGAATGTATAAAGCAAAACTTTACAGAAAGAAGAAAAACAAACATAATTGTAATGGGAGAGGAAGCCAGCATATAGCACCCCTCTCATCTAAGGCCAAGCTCCCTTCCCTGATTGTACATTCCTGGCCTCTATTCCTATATACTCTGGTGGATTTGCTAGACTCATTATTCCCCATTTCTACATTTTATTTTTCAATATTTCTTGACTTTGTTATGCTGCTTCCCTCTTCTCCCCTTTTTCACCTAAGATAATCACTGGATACCTTTATCTGACATAATTTCCAACACCCACCTCAAAATCACCTCCTCTGTGAAGCCTCCCCCAGAGTCCCCTGAGTGAATGTATTTCCTCTTACCTTAAAATTAACATGTGTATTTGAGGACTTTAACATTGTCTACCTGAAGTTTTAATTATTTTTGTACATGGTTTTATACCTCCTTCTCTTAAGGCAGAGCTTCCATTTCCTTCTTCTGTGTATGACGTATCCCTCATGAACTGGGTGCAAAAATAATAGAAGCTCAATAAATATTGATTAAATATGTGAGTAGTGGATTTTCCCATTTGCCTTTTTCCCAAACGTGCCCATCACTTCAAAAACATATGTGAGAGAGAATTAGAAATCTGTTGTTGGAGAAATCGAACACCATTTTAGAAAAGGGTTTCTTAAGCCAGAAGCATCTAAAATACACACAACTCACTGTAAAAATATGACAGAATTCCACATAAAATCCTGTCTTGTCTTGCCCTGTCTTGACTTGAGACACTGGTCATTTTCTCAGGGTAAAGTGGATCCTACTGGCTAATGCAGACTACTCTTGCTGTCTTATCTCACATGCAAATAATTAGTTAAAAGCTATTGTATTAGTTAGGGTTCTCTAGAGAAATAGAATCAACAGGGAACTCTCGCAAATACAAAATTTATTAAAAGTGTCTCATATGACTGTGGGAATGCAGAGTCCAAAATCTACAGGGCAGGCTGTGAAGCCAACAATTCTGATGGAGGGTCTGGATGAACTCCACAGGAGAAGCTCACCAACAAAAGCAGGAAGAGAGCCTGTCTCTTCTGAATCCTCCTTAAAAAGCTTCCAATATCACTCATTGCAGAAAACACTCCCCTTGGCTGATTACAAATGGAATCAGCTTTGGATGCAGCTGACATGATCATGACCTAATTCTATGAAAGGTCCTCATTGCAACAGACAGGCCAGCATTTGCCCAATCAGACAAATGGTTACCACCCAAGTTGACACATGAACCTGACCATGACAGTCCACCCCTTGTCAACTTGGCAGCTCTCTCTCTATATATATAACCTTAAACCATACCTAATTTCTAAATGAAAAACATTAAACACACATGTTTTTTCTTTCACCTAGCAATACTCAACTGTTCTGCATATAATTGGAAACACATTAACTCTCTCAAGAATAGGGTGCAAGTCTTTGGGTAATATTCATTCTTAAACTTGATATCTTACAACTTAAATAGTATAACAGGAACAAAACAGCATCACAGTCCTCATTTCTGCAACTGATCACATGGTCATAGTTCATATTTATTACTGCATTCTTCCACTACCCATTCCATGTTACCTTTAGTCTCAGCAAGCACTTCAGCTGGCTGTGGTTCTTTGCCTAGTGGGGTGACACAAACCTTCATTCCTGAAGTTTCAGACCCGTTGGCAGTCATGCCTGGATTGGGCTGTTGCAGTTTTGCATTGATTTTAATCGCAGGGCATGGTAGTACTAAAAGATGCCCTAGGGGATCTCCTATATTCCAAGAAAACTCTCTTTACCTCCATTGTGTAGTTGCAGTCCTATTCCCCCTGATAGTCATGGTCAGTCACTCCAGATAATAATGCAATTCCCTTCTTGGCTTGTTGATTCAGGGGCATGAATAGCCCAAAGTGACCAGGTGGCAGTCTTAGATTCCAGTTCAGTGGAATCATTGTTGCTTCTCCTGGTGAAAGTACTCCCCCTTTTGGAAATAAAATCTGTAGACCAGCAGAGCTCAAGGTTGCAGGGACAGGAAGCAAAACTTTTTCTAGTGGATCACTAGGAGTAATAGTGAGTGGTGCCACTCCCATTTTCACCCCTTGGTTCCTAGACCCATGGATCCTGGCTATGGGAGAAACAGCACCATATAGCAGATACTGATTCAGAGCATATACAGCTTCCTGGAGAACATTACCCCAGCCTTTCAAGGTATTGCCACCTAGTTTGCACCATAATTGAGTTTTCAAAAGGCTATTCCACTGTTCTATCAATCCAGATGCTTCTGGATGATGGGAAATATGGTAAGATGAGAGAATTCCATGAGCATGCACCCATTCCCACACTTCATTTGCTATGAAGTGTGTTCCTTGGTCAGAAGCAATGCTATGTGGAATACCATGATGATGGATAAGGCATTCTGTAAGCCCATGGATGGTAGTTTTGGCAGAAGCATTGCATGCAGGGAAAGCAAACTCATATCCAGAGTATGTGTCTATTCCAGTTAGAACAAATCACTGCCCCTTCCATGAAAGGAGTGGTCCAATGTAATCAACCTGCCCCCATGTAGCTGGCTGGCCACCTCAGGGAATGGTGCCATATCGGGGGCTGAGTGTGGGTCTCTGCTGCTGGCAGATTGGGCACTCAGCAGTGGCTGTAGCCAAGTCAGCCTTGATGAGTGGAAGTCCATGTTGCTGAGCCCATACATAACCTCCATCCCTACCACCATGACCACTTTGATCATGAGCCCATTGGGCAATGACAGGAGTTGCTGGGGAAAGAGGCTGACTGGTATCCACAGAATGGGTCATCTTATCCACTTTATTATTAAAACCTTCCTCTGCTGAAGTCACCCTCTGGTGCACATTCACATGGGACACAAATATGTTCATGCTTTTAACCCACTCAGAAATATCTATCCATAAACTTCTTCCCCAGACCTCTTTGTCACCAATTTTCCAACTATGGTCTTTCCAAGTCCCTGACCATCCAGTCAAACCATAAACAACAGCCCATAAGTCAGTATAGAAACACACCTCTGGCCAGTTTTCCTTCCAAGCGAAATGAACAACCAGGTGTACTGCTCGAAGTTCTGCCCACTGGGAGGATTTCCCCTCACCACTGTCCTTTAAGGACATCTCAGAAAGGGGTTGTAGTGCTGCAGATGGCCACTTTTGGATGGTACCTGAATATCATGCTGAACCATCTGTAAACCAGGCCTGAGTTGTCTCTTCCTCAGTCAATTCACTGTAAGGAACTCCCCAAGAGACCATAGCTCTGGTCTGGGAAATTTGAGTTACTTCTTCATGTAACTTACCTGTGCCTTCAGGACTTGCTCTGGCCCTATCTCATATATACCATTTCCATTTTACAATAGAGTGCTGATGCACATGCCCAGCTCTATGGCTTGGTGGGTCAGACAACACCCAGCTCATGATAGGCAACTCAGGTCTCATGGTAACTTGGTGGCCCATGGTTAAATGTTCAGTCTCTAGTAAGGCCCAGTAGCAGGCCAAAAGCTGTTTTTCAAAAGGAGACTAGTTATCTGCAGCAGATGGTAAGACTGTGCTCCAAAATCCTAAGGGTCTGCATTGTGATTCTCCTGTTGGGGCCTGCCAAAGGCTCCAGACAGCATCTCTATTTGCCACTAACACTTCCAGAACCATTGGATCTGCTGGATCATATGGTCCAAGTGGCAGAGAAGCTTGTACAGCCGTCTGGAACTGTCGCAGAGCCTCCTTTTGTTCAGGTCCCCACTCAAAATTAGCAGCTTTTCTGGTCACTCAATAAATGGGCCAGAGAAGCACACCCAAGTGAAGAAGATGTTGTCGCCAAAATCCAAAGAGGCCAACTAGGTGTTGTGCCTCTTTTTGGGTCATAGGAGGGGCCAGATGCAGCAACTTCTCCTTCATCTTAGAAGGGGTATCTCAACATGCCTCACAGTACTGGAGACCTAGAAATTTCACTGAGGTGGAAGGTCCCTGTATTTTTGTTGGATTTATCTCCCATCAGGTGACAAGCAAATGCCTTACCAGTAAGTCTAGAGTAGGAGCTACTTCTTGCTCAATAGCTCCAATCAACATGACATCATCAATATAATGGAACAGTGTGATGCTCTGTGGGAGGGAGAAATGATCAAGGTCCCTGCAGACAAGATTATGACATAGGGCTGGAGAGTTGATATACCCCTGTAGTAGGACAGTGAAAGCATATTGTTGACCTTGTCAGATGAAAGCAAATTGTTTCTGGTGGTCTTTACTAACAGTTAGAGAGAAAAAAGCATTTGCCAGATCAATAGCTACATACCAGGTACCAGGGGATGTATTGATTTGCTCAAGCAATGATACCACATCAGGAACAGCAGCTGCAATTGGAGCTGCCACCTGGTTGAGCTTACAATAATCCACTGTCATCCTCCAAGACCCATACGTTTTCTGCACAGGCCAAATAGGACAGTTGAATGGGGATGTGGTGGGAATCACCACCCCTGCATCCTTCGCGTCCTTAAGAGTGGCAGTAATCTCTGCAATCCCTCCAGGAATCCTGTATTGCTTTTGATTTACTATTTTGCTAGGTAGGGGCAGTTCTATTGGCTTCCACTTGGCCTTTCCCACCATAATAGCCCTCACTGCAAGAGTTAGAGAGCCAATGTGGGGATTCTGCCAGTTGCTCAGTATGTCTATACCAATCATACATTCTGGAACTGGGGAAATAACTATAGAATGGGTCTGGGGACCCACTGAGCCCACTGTGAGATGGACCTGATCTAAAACTCCATTGATCACCTGACCTCCATAAGCCCCTACTCTGACTGGCATACCAGAGTAACATTTTGGGTCCCCTGGAATTAATGTCACTTCTGAACCAGTGTCTAATAATCCCCCAAATATCTGAACATTTCCTTTTCCCCAGTGCACAGTTACCCTGTTAAAAGGCTGTCAGTTTCCTTGGGAAAGGCTTGGAGGAAGATTAACAGTATAAATTTGTGACAGTGTAACAGGGTTCTCCCATAAAGGGACCTAGCCTCCCCTTTATTCAAGAGGCTCTGAGTCTGAAAACTGTCTCAAGTTTGGAAATTGATTAAGGGGGCGTGACTCTGTGTTTTTGTAAATCAGGTTAGACTTCTGTTCACTTGACCTAGAACTCTTTTGTTTATACAGTTCAAACAAGAATTTAGTAGACTGCCCTTCTATTGTATTTCTAGGTTCCCCATGATTTACTAGCCAATGCCACAAATCTCTGTGAGTCATATAATTTTGACTCTTGCTTTGAGTTTGCTGTCTATTATAATAGCCACGTCTACCCTGTCTTTGGTGATTAAGTGCTGCCACCTGGCTTCTGACAACTCAGGATCCAATCATCCCCATTGTGTTTAAGGATTCTAGCTCAGTGACAGCAATTCCCACAGTAATATCTGACCTACAGAGAAGTGCAACTACAGAACTCTTCAGGGATGATGGTTCTAGTGTCACAAATTTATTTCTCACTGTTCTGGTAAAAGATGCATCCTCCAAACATTCCTGGGATGTAAAAGCAGGTTTTGCATGATAAATCCACTCTAACATTCCAATCTCTCTAAGCCTCTGGATCCCCTCACCTACATTATGCCAGGGCAGTTCTGGCATTTCAACCTCAGGTAATGTTGGCCACCTTTTAATCCATGTTTCAACCAACCATCCACACAGACTGTTAATGCCTTTTCTAACTCCTCGAGCTAAAACATTGAATGCAGAATCTCTGCTTAATGGGCCCATATCAATAAATTCGGCCTGATCCAGCCTCATATTCCTCCCACCATCATCCCACACCCTTAAAATATATTGCCACACACATTCCCCTGATTTCTGTCTATATAAATTGGAAAACTCACACAGTTCTTTTGGAGTATAACCTTCTCATGTGTGATACTTTGTACCTCACCTTTAGGGGCTTTTTGGGACTTTAGTCTAGTTATAGGTCTGAAAGAAATGAAGGGTGGGGGGGTGGGTCATGAAAATAATTAGAAATATCCTCCAAGCAATTTGCTTAAGGGCATTCATTTTCAGTTTCATCTGGTGAAACAGGTTAATCACTCAAGGGCTAATCCCTTCAGAAGGAGGTTGGGTGGCCAACTCTTCACTGCAGGCTGGAGGTGGGGCGGCTATGTCCTCAGGGCAGACTATTAAAGGATTATGTAGAGAAGACTCAGTATGACCTAGGTTTTCAACCTCACCCCGACATCATTATCAATCCATATGTCACATTTTTCAGGGTCCCGCTCCTTTCCAATCAATTCCCTCACTTTAATGGCAGACACCATGCAACATTGAGATTTCAGTTTACATTGTAAAGTTGCTACACTAACAAGATTCTGTGTCAGATTTTCAGAGATCTCAATTCTACAGCTACAGGAAATAAGATTTTCCTTCAGGATACTCATAGAAGCTTCTATATCTATCAGACAGCATTTAAGCTTCTTGTTTGAAGCCTTAAGCCCATCCCTTTCACTCCTTAATGTAGCCAGTGTATCTAACAACAACCAGCCAACATCTCTATACCCCTTATTTCCAAAAAACTCTGTAAAGGTGTCAAAAACATTATACCCCAGAGCCTGGCTTTGTACAAGTGACGCATTAGGGGAATCGAATGATGATATTTTGACTATCTCCTTTGCCAACTCACTCCATGGATTGGGAGTGTCATTCTGATTATGGGAATCAGAGTCCTTAGTGCCTTTGAGTCTAGTCAGAGTAGAAAACCATTCATAAAAATGCATTTTAAAGATTCTGTTTCTTAAGAACCACTCCTGGCACCAAGATGTATTAGTTAGGGTTCTCTAGAGAAACAGAATCAACAGGGAACACTCGCAAATATAAAATTTATAAAAGTGTCCCATGTGACCATAGGAATGCAGAGTCCAAAATCCACAGAGAAGGCTGTGAAGCTGATGATTCTGATGGAAGGTCTGCATGAACTCCACAGGAGAGGCTTGCCAGCCAAAGCAGGAAGAGAGCCTGTCTCTTCTGAATCCTCCTTAAAAGGCTTCCAGTGATTAGATTAAGCATCATTGCAGAAGAGACTTCCCTTGGCTGATTACAAATGGAATCAGCTGTGGATGCAGCTGACATGATCATGATCTAATTCTATGAAATGTCCTCATTGCAACAGACAAGCCAGCACTTGCCCAACCAGACAAACAGGTACCACTACTTGGCCAAGTTGACACATGAAGGTGACCATGACAGCTATCATTCCTCTATTTTCCTCACTCATGGTTTTTTACCTTCTCTCTGCCTAGGAAAAATGGTGAGGTGAGGTAAAAATGGTTGGGATACTGGAGTTACATTATCTAAGCCTGGCAACCCAGCTCTGCAGGAGTAACTGCTTGACCTTGATCAAATACATTAACATCTCAGTGTCATTGTTTCATCATCTATAAAAGGGGAATAATAAAATGCTTATTTTGTAGAGTTGTTTTGAGAATTAAATGAGAAAATGCATGTGAGGCCACCCAATAATGCTTGTTCATAAAAATTATCTCTTTCCCTTCCCCACTTTCCTACTCCCCCCCCCCATGAGGAGGAGCTGATCCATTTCCCTGGTTCAGAAAATGCTTTGATGGGGAGAGGGGAGAGGACAAATCCACACCCACATTCTCCCTTTAAAAAGAAAAAGAGATTCTTCTAGGCTGGTTGGCATTTCCAGAGGGCTTGTGTTCAGTCTGGGGAGTCTGTGTTTGCTAGATGAACCTGGATTTCTGATAAGCTACTGTTTCCCTGACTCCAGTCCAAACCTGAGCTGAGTGTGCCATCTGGAGGATACCAGCAGACAGGCAGGCACTGTCCACTTCAGATGGACAGGACCCCTGGAAACAAGATCAAGTTTCATTCCTTCACAGAAGGAACATTTACTGGGGACTGACTATGAACTAGGCACTACAAACAGGACAAGATACAGCTCTGCCCTCAATGAGCTCACAATCTAGTGAGCACTTCATACTCTTGATTGATTTCCATGTCCAAACTGAGACTTGGTTTCTGGAAGGAGGAGTCTCTCCTCTGACAGTACCATATGCATTTACCCCTGACAAACTGCACAGTCACTAATTAACTGAACCGGGTCTTATACTAAGGGTCTTAGGCTTGGATTCCAGTCTTATTGACACTCAATCACAGCAGATGTGGACATTGGAGGGCCCCTACCCTCATTTATGCAGTTGAGTGGAGGTAAAGTGAGTTGACCAGGGTCACCCAGGTGTATGGCTGGACTGTGAAAGTCACTCTGCCAATGTGGGTGTTCTCTCTCGCATATCAAGTAGCCAAGACAGAGAGGGTACATTTGTAATTCTCTGGCCTGAATGTACTTCAAGTGCAGGTTGATAGAAGTTCGTGGTTTTTAGAGCTTGTTGAAGCCTTAATTTGTCAAAGATAAATAAATGGGGAACCCTGGCCTCTGGCCTAAATTCCCATATCTCTTCTCACCCTATAAATCTAGTCCATTTGGAGAAAGCTCTTCTGACTACAAGGGTGTTCCTTTAGTGGTCAGAAATGTCTCTTCATTTTGAATTGTGCTTATGGTCCAAGAATCCCATAGCTTTTAAAAGGTAACAATTTGGTTGGCTACGTACAACTCAGAACACCTAAACTGGAAAGGAAATCTCTTTTCCAGAACCAGGAATATGTTTCAGGATACTAAGCATTGTGCCAACATTATACCATTTTCAGACCTATACCATAGATCTTTCTTGCTCTGCAGCCAGGTTCATTTCACCCATAGTTGTTAAACATGCATTGTACACCTACCAAGGCCAGGTACTGTGCTAAGCAAAGTCCTGAGATAATGGCAATAGACAAGACAACCACTGTGACTATCCTTAGGAAGCTTGCAAGTAATTAGACAAATAATTATGTCAAATTCTAATAGGTGCATAAAAAGGACCTGGTGTAGAGGGTTGAAAAGTGCTGCCCCCAAGTTTTTATCCATATGGAACTTCAGAGTTACCTTATTTGGAAATAGGTTCTTTGCAGAGGTAATTAAGGTGAGGATGAAGATGAGATCACCCTAGATTAGAATGGACTCTAAATCCAGTGACAGTGTCTTCATAAGAGACAAAAAGGACACAAAGAGAGGCAGAGAAGAAGGCTAAGTGATGGTGGAAGCAGAGAATGGAGAGATGCATCTCCAAGCCAAGGAACACAAGGATGGTTAGCAACCACCAGAACCTAGAAAGAGGCAGGGAAGAATTCTTCCTCCAGAAGGAACTAATCCTATTGATGCCTTGATTGTGGACATCTGGCATCCTGAAGGGTGAGAATATAATTTCTGTTGTTTTAAGCCCCTCAACTTGAGGCAATTATTTTTATGGCAGCCACAGAAAATGAAGAGAGATGGCTTCTCAGAGGAAACATCAAGGATTCCATGACTGCAGACTGAACCTCTATTTTCTCCTCACTCCCTGTAAACCTGCTACTTCACTGATACTTTGTACAAGCCCCTTAGCCTCTCAGAGTTTCTTCCTCATGAACCTAAGTGAAGATAATGCCCAACTCCCACTAAGGTTCCTGGTGGCAGAATGAAAAAGGGATGGATTTTAGAAACGACAGACATGGGATTAAATTACATATCCATCAACCTTGACAAGGTCTTTACCCTCCCTAAGCCCCTTTCCTCATATTTTAATAAAAATGGTAATATTTACTTTACAGGATTGTCAAGGATTAGAAATGTCCTATGGAAAGCTCCTCAAGAGTGCCTAGCACCTGGTTGGTACTCCCCAGAAGATATTCAACTTTTCCATACCTATCCAGGATTCTTTAAAGTATCAAGGGTATACATTTCCCCCTTTCTAAGAGAACATGGCATTTTCACAGACTTGAAGATTTCTTTAGCTATTTATCATCAAAAAAGATGATTGACTCAAGAAGAATCTTAAAGCTTAGAAATGCATGGCACTTTGCTGAGGGTGTAATCTGATCAAGTTAGGTAAGAAACAGACTTTTTAACAATATTGCTATCACTATTTTATACTAGTTGTAAAGGATATAAACATTAAAAATTGAACATATTTGGTTTTGTGAGCATTTGAAAAATAAAGTCTGACAAATAGCTATCTTATGAAGTGAAATCTTGCTTTTAAAATTTCCTGAGTTTCCTGGGTTTTGTGATTTCTCAAAGAGCTAACTAAAATGGCTCCTTGACCCCTTAGTTCACTAAAGGCTCAGCCTCTTCAACAGAGAAGCATCATCTCCAAATTCTTCAAGCAACTAGGATTAAACCTTGGGACTCTCTGTTTCTCACAGTTTGCATAAAAGGGAAATTATCCCTTATGTGTATTGGATAAATATTTACTTAGTTCCTGCTGGGTGCAGTGCATCATTTTAATCAATAATATTTTTTAACATTTACCATGCGAATGTAACTCTGTCTTATTTTAAGTACCTCCTCTTTTAATTCTTCTATTCTTACCTTCTAACTTTCTATGTGCATCAAGCTAACTTTATCAGCAACACTCTTCCAGCACCATCATAAATTAATTACTAAGCACCGCTATGATACTATGGCACTCATTCTGCTTTCTCCCTAGTGAAATGTGGCCTTCCTCATCCTGAGTTCAGTTTACCTTTCCCCAATGGCTGTAGTGGCATAGAGTCCTTCCCCACAGCCACAGCTGGCTATTTTCACCAATCCTAACCTAATGGGAAATCTACAATCTCTCCATGTCACTTTTTCTATGAACTTTCATATATATTTAATAATAATAATAACTAGCACATATTGAGCACCTTGTGCACAGCAGTGAGTGTTATAAGCACTTTATACATATTAAATTATGGAGCGCATCATCTATGCACTTACATATATATTTAATAATATAGCTTCTGGCTCAAATTGTAAGTTGAAAAATAGAAATCATTTCATTTCAGTGTTTACCAAAATTTTAAATTTTCCTTCAATTTGACCCAGCAGTTCCTCTTCTAAGAATCTGATGTCTGGAAATATTCATATACCTGCCTAAAATTCAAGTCCACAGTTGTCCATTTCAGTATTATTTATAGCAACAAAATATCAGAAACTCTTTCAATGTCTGACAATGGTTCTGTACCATTTTCTATGAACTTTCTATGAAAGACTATGCAGGAGTTAAAAACAATAAGACATATATATATATGAACTGATGCATAAAAAGCTCCAAGGCATATTTTTAAGTCAAAATAAAATGTCATACATTGTATGACCCTTGAAAGCAAAGACTGTGCTTAGTCTGGATGAACTCAGGACCACAGAAGTCAGTGCTGAGATGAAGTAGGTCATGGTACAGGGAGTGTCAGAGCAGAGACCAAGCAAGGGATTTACTGGCTGATTTTTATTTGGACTTTCAACTCATTGTTGTGGCCGGTTTCAGTATTGACAGGTCTTTTCACAAAGATCCTTTCCCTTTCCTACCACAAATATCTCAATATATAGGAAATTAGCATCAGAAAGATCCTTAAAGATCATCTAATCTGAAACCTTCTCATGCCAAGATGAGGAAAGTGAAGTCCAGAGAGGGTAAACAATCTGCTTAAAATCACACAGCAAGTCATTAATACAACAGTGACTAGGGCTCTGGGCTCCTGATTCCCACTCCAGTGCTTTTTCCAGACATTCTATTCTGAATGAACAATGCTATAGCCATCTTGATCCCTTGAGTAAACTTAGATGGTCTGGTTATAATAAATTATGTAAAATAAAGCATTGAAATTATGTGATTGGCCCTACATGAACTCAAGTGGAGAAAGAGGAGAAAGGGAAAAGAAACTTCTAGCTAAGGAAGCATCAAGAACAAAGACAGTCATAAGGAAACCTACCCAGAAAGGGAATCATCTGGTATACTTAGATGGTAAGAGGAATAAAGAGGGACAATAAATTATTCCTCTTTCACTTTTGGCAAAACCATTCACTTATTTCATTCTTTCAATAAGTGTGTAGAAAGTTTACCTGTAAATACTTAACACTGTGCTAGGCACTGAAAATACAATAACCATAACATAGTCCAGTCTTCAAGGAAGTTATAATCTAGTGGGTTAAACTAAAAAAGGAGACAAATAATTTTATACTGTGTGATATGTGCTATGAGAAGTAAGTGTCAGGAGCTGTAGAAGCACAGAGGAGGAGCACCTAATCCAGATTTAGGGAGGTTTTTGGCAGCAAAGTAGGGTTCAAGACAGAAGGAAAATCATATCAAAGGCACTGTATCTAGAAAGAATGTGACTTGTCTTGAGTACAGCTCATAATTCAATATGGCAGAACATAAAGTGTGCAGAGGTCATGGTAAAAAGTGAAGCTAGAGTGAAAGGCATTGACCAGCTCATGCTGGGCCTTGGAGGTCATGCTTTTTATTTGAGGGATTTCCCTAAGGGCAAAGAGGACTCTTGAGAATATTTAAGCACCTGAATAACACTATGAGATGCACACTTTACATGGACTGACCACTATCACTGCTGACTGGTGATGAGAATGGAAGGAGGCAAGATTGTAGGCAGGGAGACCATTCAGCTAGCTATCACAATGTTCTAGAAGAGTAATGAAAGGGACAAAAAGGGCCTGAACTATGAAAGTGACAAGGAGCTTAGGATAAGTAGATGCAGTCAAGAAATATGAATAAAGTAGAATTGACTGATCGTGAGGATCGGTTAGAGATTGAGAAGGAAAAGTCAAGAGTAACTCCCAACTTTACACCTTAGATCACTCATGTCATGATGGTGGTGAACACCAAGATAAAATATGACCAGTATGGAATGCATGTCTTTGAGAGTGTGAAGGCCTGAAATTCAAACATTATTTGAATAATTTCTAAAAAAAAAAATAATGATTTTGATAATTCCAATGCACATGATATCTGAGCCTAACCGAAGGACCCAATTGAATAGCTAGAATACATGGCTACCCTGATGCATTTGGAAAATGAAAGAAACAGCTCTTGCCAAGTTCACATCTTGAATGTGAGTTGGTTTACCTGACCTAAATACAAATCAAGACATATCAGATTTAGACGCTGTTAATCTTGACCAAGTATGTAAGAAAGGGAGAGAGTAGGAAAACAAGGCATTAACTATATTTCAGCAGGAATCATTATATATCTTGGACCCCTTGCATAAAACAGAATCCTAATGAGTGAAACATGGATTAATAGACCCCAAGAACAAGTTCATCCTTCTGCCACAACATCATGACAGATTAAACTTCATGCAGAACGTGTTTGGCTATAAGAGTTCTGGCTTTTGCCAAACCTCATAAAATTCATTGGAGCTGTGTTACAGACCTCAACATGGTAAGGGTCTCCAACTCTAAGCTCTGAGCCCTGTAATAATGTATTTTTCTTGGGATGATCGCTCTTGGGGCCTTGGATTTGATTCAGGTCCTTCTAGGACTTGAGACATTTTCAACAAGTCAGAATCGATGTGTTGTCTTCAATTAACGGCTTTGTTAGGCAAAGGAACACCAGATCAGCCACCAACATGTTATGTCTGGGGAAGCTTCTTCAGCCTTTCTGACAGGCCAAATGTATTGTGATGAGCCTGGTTCCTGTCAAAAGCAATGAGGATGACAACAAGGGCCACTGGGAATATCAGGCTTGATTCAACCAAAGCCACTGAAACTTCAAATGCCTGGCGTGTATAGTATGGTTTGAACATGATGATTTGCAAAACAATGAGAGTTCTGGATAGGAATTGATCAATTATGAGAAATAACAGGAAAGACAATTCTCAAAGCAGAAATGAATAACAGGAGAAATATTGATAATCAAATAGAACATAGAAATGAGGGAAGAATGCACATGCTCTTTATATACTTTTATTTTTTAAGAAATCAACTCAATATTGATTTGCTCACCAAATTCTTTAATTCAATAAAAATACCGAGCCTGAACTTTGTGTTGGAAGTACTATGGAGACTACTAATGCAAAGGCTTTGATATAAAGAGAGGATTTGGGTAGAGAGACTACATCAAAAACTCTAATACAGGCGGAAAGTCATATTTCCTAAAAATATTTATTTTCATGGTCATTATGAGACAATGAGGTTTGAGGAATCCAGGGGATTGGACTTGACTTCAAGTCTTGATTCTGCTATTTATACAATGTCTGGCCTTGGATACTGTTATAAAGACCAACATACAATGCCCAGCACTTTGTAATATTCAGTAGATGCTTCATGAATGAATTTGATACTTCCTATGGGCCACACAATGCACTGAGTATATATGTTTTCCCTCATGAAATTCCAACCACACTATGGGGGAGGTATTATTAATGTCCCTATTTTATAAATAAGAGTCCCAGGGTTTAAGGAGTTTGCATCATCTGCACATGGTCACACAGCTAGTGAGTGGGAAAGACAGAATTCAAACCCAAGCTGTCCAATTCCAAAAATAAAATCTCAAATCTCTGCTTAGAGTAAAGTGTTCCTACATGGAATGGGGGCAGAGAAGATAATCCAAGTAGGAAATCATGGAGAAAAAATTCTGGTAAGATAGAGAAAATTCAAAGGAAAATTAAGAGAATATCGAGTAGAAGAAATGGGCAATTCTCCATATTCAAGCAAGAGGGAAGAGGCAACTCTGGCTGGTGTGTGAGATGGTGTCTTCTCAGGAAGTAGCAGCTGCTCCACAATTAGGATTCACAGGTATTAGCAAGTCAGAAACAAAGACCTCAGTTTCCAATTGCCATGGTGTTTGGTGTCTGCCACATAAAGGCTTTATGAAGCTAATAGATGAATGTCCTGTCTTTGGTGGGGTAGTTAGCTACAATATGTAGGAGTGAGCAGGAGTCAGCAAACTGTGAGCAGCAGGCTAAAGCCAGCTCACTATCACTTTTTATAATAAAGTTTTATTAGAACACACATGCTTACTTATTTATATAATGTCTAAGTCTGTAACTTTCAATGTTTCAAAGGCAGAGATTAAAAAGAAGTGATGGCCTGAACAGCCTATCTGGCTGTTTACTGAAGACATTTTCTAATTTCCATGATAAAGCTATGTGAGATAACAAATATGGAAACATCTAGCCAGTGTCTGATACATCAAAATTAGGTGGAAATTTAGTTTTTTTCTGAATCACACCATCAAGCTCACTTGCCTCTACCCAACTGGACTAATTCACACCAAGCAGCCAGTCATGGTGACCTTTGAAGGTGACTGTCAATATAAAGGAGGTAATTAGTGTTCAGTAGAATATTGGCCATGGACTGAACAAAGAGCTTTCCTACCTCTTATCCCATTGAATCCTCCCCACAACCCAGGAAGGCAGGCACTACTGTTTCCATTTAACAGAAGTTACACAGCTAAGAAGCAGTAGAGGCAGAATTTTAATTCAGGCTTGTCTAAATTCTATCATTAGACAATTCCCATAAAGTCCTAAGTAAATAATGAGAGGATTTGCTGGCCTGGATGTCACCTTCATCTCTTCTTCTAGGTGAAGATCATGGCCTCCTTGGGTAGTGTGGACCTGCTATCAAAATGATATTGACAATCAGACTTTGAAGTTGGATCTCAGCTAAGATGTCAAAAGAATGGGTCCATGGAAATGGAGATCACCATCCCATCAACACCAGGAATGGTAGTTTCATGGAAAACTGGGAAGACTGATGAAGAGGGTATAAAATTAAAATTTCAGAGGAGGAGAGAAAAGTGACCAAATACAACTGAAAAAAGAAAAGGAAGAATCAGGAGAGACAGAGGGAAAAGAAACATAGAAAAGTGGGATCACCACTGCTGCCAGGAAGGAAAATGATTCAAACAATGTTATGGCCTCCAGATATACCTCCTACCTTCACCAATGCACTGGTTGGAAATTTAGGTCTATGTCACATCCAACCATTTCTATAAGGTATCCCATTGTTATATAAGGTGTGGGCAGAGAAAGAAACCATGATGCGGATATTGTCATACTTAAGAGCAATGACTCTGGAGTCAGACTTATGTTCACATCCCATCCTTATTATGTCTTGCTGTGTGATGTGGGCAAGTAACTTGACAGTTGAGTTTCCCCAACTGTTAAAGATGATTAATAATCATGCTTCATTGGCCCAACATTATGATTAATTTTTTAAGTATAAAGTGTTCAACCTGTAATAAAATGCTCAACAAATATTAGACATGGTATATTAATGTTAAGAGCATTACAAAGTATTGCAGAAACATATCAGGGACAGCTTCTTGAAGGATATGCTTTAGCTGAGTCTTGAGAGAAGTTCAAGAGGGGAACACTGACTGGGGTGGATGGTGGAGGTGAGGATGAGAACATGGACTTGATCACCTTGTTTTCAACCCCATTCACTCTCCATTCTAGCCCAAAGCATAAACCCAACCCTGTCGCTACCTCTGCTTAAAACATATTAATTCAAACTCTTTAGCATACAGCATGCAATTAATGGCCTCATTCAATGTGCATTAATTAAGTACCCACTATATATCAGGGACTATACTTGTGAAGAATAATACATGGGCCTTGTGGTGGTTTGGAGTGGTATGTACCCCAGAAAAGCATGTTCTTAAACCTAATCCATTCCTGAGGGTGTGAACCTATTGTAAACAGGACTCTTTGATCAGGTTACTTCAGCTAAGGTGTGCCCTCAATTAGTGTCAGTCGTAAGCCTATTACTGGAGTCCTTTTTAAGCAGAATGAAATTCAGACAGATGGGAGAGAAAGTCACAGAGGGAACAGCAAGTAGCTGAACATCAATGGAATCTCGAACAAAAAGGAGAGGCCAGGGGAGGCCGCCATGTGCTTCCTATGTGACAGAGAGGTCCAAGGCTGAGGATCACCAGCAATCAGCCCCAAAACACCACAACCTTCAGGGAGAAGGCACCCCCTTGATGATGCCTTCATTTGGACTTTTTCCTAGGCTCAAAACTGTGAGCTAATAATTGCCATGGTTTAAGACAAACCATAGTATTGTATTTGCTTGAGCAGCAGAGGAAACTAAAACAGGCCTTGACCCCAAGAAGTTCAGAGACTAGTGGGGAGGAAGATGAATGGGAAGCAGGGCCAGTACAATGTAATCAGAGCTATGGCAGGCAGTTACACACAATGGTAGGGAGGAGGCAAAGGACTCACACCTCCTTTCAATCAATGGTCTTGGGGAAAGCCTTACAGTGGAGATAAGGTTGAGCTACATTTTGAAAACCAAGGAGAAAATCAGGAATATTTCTATAAGAAAAGGCATTTCTAGTCAGAGGGAACAGCAGACAGGAAAGCAAACAAACTGACATTTTGGTGGAGTCCAACAGTGTCCATTATGGTTTGTGGAAGGTGCATGTATAGGGCTACAAGAGTGAGGGGTGGGGGAAGGAGGCAGAGGGTAGATCAGGGATCTTAGATGCCTCAGCTAAGGAGCTTATCTTGTAGACAATGGGAATCCATAGAAAGGCATTAAGCAAGGGAATGACAAGGTCAGTGCTGCAGAAGATGGACTGGACATAGGCCAAAAGAGAGGGATGGAGACCATTGAGAACGCCTGCAATAATTCAGGTTATACCAGACAAGTAAGTGAATGAACAGATGAATTAATGATCATACAGATGAATGAGTCTTATAACTTCTGCTGTAGTTTCTTCTCATTGCGAAAGGCAAGTGGCTTTCATATCCTCTCCAACTGCTCCCCCCACCCCAGGATTACTGAATGGGTTTTTGCTTTTGTACACATATGTGTCTCTTTCTCAAATGCATGGATCCGGAGCTGTAGGCTGAGCATCTTGCATTATGCTGGTTATATTTAAACAATTGACTCTGTGAGGCAAGTGCCCAAACCAATTAAATCAGAATCCCTAGAGGACCGAGGCAGAGAATAGAAATAAACAGTCAAGGTATAGTTTGAACCAAAATAGTTAGCAATTAAAACAATTCTGAGATTGTTTTGACTATGGGAAGTGAAAAATGAGGATACCAAGAATAGGCAAAAGCCTGAAATGGGGCCATAAATAGAACACCCACCCTTGGAAATATCACAGTTATTCAGAGGTCAATGGTACTCTCCTTTGATACATTAATTAATAGCATTAATACACTAATTATGTGCATGCCACATGGCAGTGGGATACAAAGACTAATAAGATGCCATTCATACTCTCAAGAGGCTCCAAGCCTAGTGAGACTGGGTGGGAAGCCAGAAAGCACACTGCATTGTAACAATTATTAAGATATGAACAATAAGGGATCCCCTCATTTTACCTGGGAGTCAAGAAAGACTTGGCATAGGAGGTTTTAGTCAAGAAGGATCTAGAAGGATGAGTAAGACTATACATCATAGGAGAAATAGCTCATGCAAAGCAGAGATGTGCAAGGCAGTTGGGACTCGGAGAACATGAAAAAGAGCTTGGCCAAGTCTGAGTACTTATACCTGAGAGCCTTAATTATCCCTTTGTCTCCTTCTCTTGAACTCAGGGCAAAGGCCTGAAAAGACAGCTCCTGCCTCTTAACATCAAAAAGGCTGGGAACAAACTTAGTCTTCAGGCATAAGACAGCTATAAATTGGAACACCTATCAGTTAATTAGCACATCCAGCATATCAGAAAAACTATAAGCCAACCTTGTTAATAATGCAAACAGATGTGGTCCATCTCAAGGGAACTTCCTGAAATACATGTATGAATTTCAGAGTTTGGTCAGTTGCATGATAAACTACAGGGAAAGCTGAATTCCCTTCCTGAGTTCAGCACATAGTAGCTGTATGACCTTCAGAATGTAACATTCTCCCTGAGCTCTCAGTTTCCTGAACCCTAAAAGGGCATGAGTACAAGAGTGATAATTCCTGCTCCTTAGGGTTATTGCAAGAATTAAACACGACTTATGTGAGATGACCTATCAGAATCCGACACCCAGCAGGTGATTAATTATGGAAGCCCCATAGATTCCTCCCATCCTTTTGGTCCTGAATTGAGTTCAAGGTTTAGCATCCTGCTCATAGTGGATGCTCATACATTCTTGGTTTAAGCATGTATCAACCTCCACACAGACTCACTGAGTCTACTTAAACATTGGCCAAATAAGGAAAATAATAGCCTTTACTATGAGTGTTTATTAGGTACCAAATACTTTGCTTGTATTTCCTCATTTAATTTTCACAACTACCCAATGAAGTAGCTAGAAATTATGCATTGAGGAATTCTGAGGCTCAGAGAGTTGAGAGGATTTCCAAAGTCATACAACTAACAAGTGACAGAGTCAGCAATAAACCAGGGCTGTGTCCACCAAAACACTCTAACTCCAAAGAAGGTCATTCCCTACAACGAGACAGAGGTGCTCTAAGCTGCTTTGGTTTGCAAACCAGACCAATTTGCACCACTTGCACTTCAAAGTGGACTTGTCTCAAACCTGGCTTGTTCATATATGTCAGTGTCTTCTGTGCATCAGAAGCTATGTCTATGTGATTTGCTCTGTTCAAGATGGTATTTCTGGAACTTTGCTATAATGATAAATTATGAGAATAATTCTCATGATACATCAATAGAAATGGGGATAGCAGCCCAGACAGTAATCAGAAGACACTCTTAATTTTTTTAAGTCAGTAAGAAAATAAATCAATGAGCAAGAGTTGGGACAATTGAAATGGGCAAAATGGCCTCTGTTTCTCAGTATCAGTCATGTTTGGCCATTTGGGATATGTTTTGTGCCTTTTTATAAACTTCCAGATTTTATACTTTCTGTTCAGCCTTTCAAATTTCCCAAGAATATGGTTTTAAAAGAGAGAAAAAATAGAACCTCTGCCCTTTTGTATCACTTTCAAGAAGGTACTTGTTGCATAAGGAAATTTGAGCCATAAAAAGCCCTCCCAGGTTTGCTTCAGCTCTTTCCTTTAAGATCTTTTGTTTTCTCTTTAACTTTTTTTCTGGTAAGTGAGTAGTCTTTGGATGATCAGTGTTGCATATCTTTGGGAAAAATTCATGCCAGACTAGTCAAATCATAACAGTTGCTTTCATCAGCTTACAAGTTTCCAAGTTACTCCCCAACAAAGAAACTGCAACACAAGCATTCATTTCTTCTCTAATTTTGACATTGGAAATGTCCATTTGAAATTTGTTATATTAAAAAAGAATCATAAAACTGTACTGTATCACCACGAATCTAAAAAGGAATCCAGAACCAGGCAGTGGACAATGCTTACTGTGATCCTCCTGTCAGCTCTCAGCACACACAGGAAATAAACTCTGGGTGTCTGCATGCCACAATATTCACTGTGGTCAATCTTCTAGAAATGTCTGGCAGCTTGGTCACTCTCTGTGAACCTCCCAAGCCAAAGGACTGCAGTGCACTTTTTAACTGGGGAAAAGAGCTGTCCTCTCCCAATTCTGCCATGACTATCTGAGAGACTTTGGGTGAGTCAATCTCCCTGGGCCACTGTTTCTTGAGCTATCATTTGAGAATATTCCTAAAATGCACTGTTACACATTATGCTATCTACCTAAACAGTGTAATGATGATTTTCTTTTCTTGATCAAGAAAATTCATCATTCCATTCAATTTCATAAATATTTTTGCAGGCTGTTTGCCAAGCACTAGGGGTAAAGAAGTAAAAGTCTTCACCCTGTATTCTATAGTCCTGTGACATTTTCTATGATGGCACTTCCTAACTGATGCTCCAGGGCACAAGGGACAGATGTTCTTAGGGAGGGTGGACAGGGCTGAATAGGGAGTAAGCAGCCTCCCCTCTTTATCCCCATGCACTGAACAAATATCTTTTCTGTGAATGCTCCACTGTGAAAAGGTTGAGAAGAACTTTACTAAGACTAATGCCTGGAGTTATTTGCTCCAAACCTGAATAACCCATTTTTTATGCTTTTAAATTCTTATAGTTTATAGTAACTTTATTTTCTGTTTTCTTCCAGTTAATGGCCACATTTTACTATCTTGAGAGTTCTTTCCTCCTTGGTGGCTGTTTCCAATCTTCTTTAGAGCCAGAAACAAAGCAATTAAGCACAAATCACATTACATCCCATAATCGCTTGCTGAGTATGTGTTATGTTAGGCACTCCTGGCTCTTGCAGGAGGAACTTCACAGATGAAGGAGGTACATAGCTGCATTCCTCAATGAAATCATGACATAAAATTTTAAGTAAAATAAGGGTCACTGGGCCCTAGATGACTAGTAACGAGCCCCTCCAATCCTAGCACAAACATTTGCAACCACTGCAAAATGCATCAGAGGTTCTAAACCAAAACTCAATCACAAAATTCTAAAATTTGAACTAAGGAGTAAACACCAGACTGCAACAGCAGAAGCCACACAAGTCTGAAATGGGATTTAATTCACAATTTTAGCTCCATCAGTTTCAATTACTAGTGGTAATACTTGGCATTTTAAACTGCATGCTGTCTATCTCAGCTTCCTCTTTTGAAAATGTTGAAAAATAATATCTACCTTCAGGATTATTGTACATTAACGATAACTGATCCAACACAGTCCTGACTCCAAGTTGGTGTTGGATAAATAGTAATTTTTTTTAAGTTTTACATCCTATATTTGGAAATTCACTGATTTATAATAAGAAAAGAAAGTGTTCCAAGTACTTAAATTTAAGTGCCAATTACTGAAATGCTTGGGAAGTGTGGAATATCTTGTCTAGTATATTTTCCAATAACCAACAACCCTATTCACACCAAGCTCACTTCTGAAATGCTTTTACAATTGCATTGCTATCTTTTTCCTTGCATGTTTTCATTTTCTGGCTGCTAAAACAAACACCATAAGTGGGTTGGCTTAACAACAGGGATTTATTGGCTCATGTTTTCAGAGGCCAGAAGGTTTCCCTCCTCTTGGGCCAGTAGATCCTGGCTGACCTGCAATCTTTGGGATTTCTTGACTTTTCCATCACATGGCAATATACATAGTACCATCTTCTCTTTATTTTCTGGTTTCCATTGACTTCCAGCTTCTGGCTGCCCATCTCCCACCCCCACCCATGGTTTCTCTCTCTATTACCTTTCCTATAAGGACCCAAATAATAACATTAAGGCCCATCCTGATTCATCCAGGCCACACCTTAACTGAAGTAAATTCATCAAAAAGCCCTATTTACAATGGGATCAGACTCACAGAAATGGATTAAAGTTAAGAACATAGATATTTATTTTTTGCATTATCTAACTCCAAGCCACCCTAATAGTTTTTGGAACCAGAATTGGAATGCTACTATAATAGATAACTAATAATATAGAAACAGCTTTGGAATTGGGTCATGCACAGAAGCTGGAAGAATAATGAGGTCCTTGGTAGAAAAAGTCTAGATTGCTTTGAAGAGACTGTTGGCATAAGCATTGATGTTAAAGGTACTTCTGATGAAGCTTTTGAAGGTAAGGATGAATGTTTTATTGGTAATTAGAAGAAAAGTGGGCCTTGTTATAAAGTGATAACATAGTGCTGTGATGTAAGATTGGTAGTAGAATTTGTAAGCAATGAACTTGGATATTTAGCTGAGGAGATTTCAAATTTAAGTGTGTAAGGTATACACTGGCTTCTCCTTGCAGCTATTAGCAAAATGAGAGAGGAAAGGGATAAGCTGAGAACTGAACTCTTAAGCACAAATAAACCAGAAATTGATGGCTTGAAAAATTCCAGATAGTGTGTTCTGAGACAAGGGCCAGAAGCAGCTCTATCAGGGGACCTCTGTGACCTTCCAGGAAGTGAGTCTCCAGGGGACAGGCTTCCATCTGAGGATTTAACTGAACATACCTTTGCTGAAGAGGGTTTGGCTAAACATAGAACCAGTTAGCCATTTCAGTGAAGCCAGGCTTGGAAATGCAGTTATCCTGGAAGGATCTGTAGAAAGTTGTGTTTCCTGATAGTTTGGACCTCTATGAACTGCACACAAAGCCAACAAGGTTTTTGTAAAATTTCTATGAGCAGAACCACTGCCAGCCTGAACTGAAAGGGACAGGAAGGGGAAAACTGAAGGAAGGATGATCCAAAAGAAGAACCATGGAAGCAAGGTCTGGGTTAAAAAGATCTGCCCAGGCCATTAGAAAAGAGCTAGCCCATCCATGTTGTTCAGGGAGAGGGCAACCACCCCAAAGCTCAGAGTTGGTGGGAACTGCCCCAGCATGGAGGGAGAGCCTCATGCCATCCCAGTGCTTAGAGAGGGTAGAGTCTGTGCTGCAGCATTCATGGAGAGCCTGGCTGCAATTCTGATGTTTGGAGAGGATAGCCCTATTGTTCAGGGAGAGAATGGTCACTGTGAAAATGCTTGGAAGGGGTGGGGTAGCTGCTCCATCAGGACCAGAATACAAAGAACAAAGCCATAGATGGCTCTCAGACCTAGAGATCCAATGGAGTTTGCCCCACTGGGTTCCACACTTTTTTGGGACATATGACCCCTGTTTTCCTTCCCATTTCTTCTTTCTGGAATGGGAATTTTTGTGTTATGCCCACCCTCCATGGTTTATTGGAAGCACATAACTTCTTCTCCAGGTCTCACAGGTCCATCAGACAGCAGAATTTGCCCTAGGATGGACCACCCTCCTAATAGATTTTGATGAGACTTTGGATTTATCATTGTTCTAAAATGGCTTAAGGCTCTGAGGATGTTGTCTTGGAATGAATGCATTTTGCATGTGGGAAGAGCATGTCTTTTTGGGGTCCAGAGGGCAGACTGCAGTGGCTTGGAGTTATGTATCCTAGAAAAAAAGTGTTCTTAATTTTAATCCATTCCTGTGGGTATGAATGCATTAGTGAGGTTATCTCAGTTAAGGTGTGGCCCAACTGAATTAGTATGGGTGTTTATCCTATGTAGATTGGAAGTCCTTATAGATAAGGCTACAGAGAGAGAAGCCACAGGGAGCAGGCAGAACCTAAAAGAGAAAGTAGAAGCTGCTGCCATGCACATTGCTGTGTGAGGGAAAAGCCAAGGGATCTCAAAGTTGCTGGCTAGCCAGATGATACCAGCCCTAGGAGAAAACAAACCTCTAGCCTCTGAAATCATGAGCCAATAAATTCCCATTGTTAAGTCAACCCATTGTATGGTAATCATTTAGCAGCTGAGAAACTAAAACAATGCACAAGCCTTAAATAATTATTCTGAATGCCAATAGCCTCTGCAGTGTTTTGTACAGAGTGACTCTTCAAAGTTTGCAAAGGGAGCAAAGAAATGATTAAACATTTTTTTGACAGAGGTGTGAGGACTTGTGCTAAGTCAGGTTTGACAGTTCCTCTTTCTGATCACAAAATAGATAAACCCAGTGCTTGTGAATGGTCCCTGGCACCTAAAAATGGAATCATAAGCCACTTTGATAGTTTAACATTTCCCCACCAAAACAGCAGAGATGACAACATTTACTTTGATGGGTTCAGTGAGGAAATTAAGAGAGTGACAAGAAGTGTCTGGCATTGGATCTGCAGCTGGTATGTTCTCAAAGATTGTTGCTTTTCCTTCACCTACAGAATTGTGTTAGAAATTATGATTCATTGGAAATTCTAAACCTTAAGGAATAAGTGTGTGCATATGTGTGTGAGAGAGAGGGAATTTCATTTGCCAAAACTCCACTGGATATTTTAAAACCATGAGAAAAGCCCATAACCTAAATGCCTCTGGAACTATTTCCCATGTCAGAAAGCTTGGAGCCCTCATGTCTCTGCTCATTTTGAGTGTCCAGCCAGAGCTGAGAGTCTGCAGAATGCTAAGCAGTCAGAGTACCCCACAGGGAAAGAGTGGTTGGACCACTGAGTCAGGTGGGAGATGTGCAAATTCTGACCAGCAGAAATAGCAGCATCAGATAATGCCCTGGGCTAGCTCTACAATGGGCTTCATTATCATTCATGTGAATGAAGTGGGAATGAGTGCTGTCACCTCTTCCTGTGGTTTATTGAGTTTTCATTGACAAAAAAATAAGGACGCTTTTGTTTGCCAACATGTTGCCCTTTGCCAGCCAGCTCTGGCCCCAGCCATGTGAAGTTGCACTTCATGTTTTGATGAAGCACACATTCCCCAATGAGGGAAAAGTTTACTTCTTCCATCATACTCTCCTCACCACCACCTCCTCCAGATCCTGTCAAGTTTTAGAGAAAGAGGACAAAGCAGAAACAGAGCAGCCTGCTGAAAAACCACTTCTTGCTCTTAACCCAGCTTCTGAATCCAAAAATGCTAAACCACTCCTCTGGTGTTATCAGCCTCTGTGGTCAAGACCCTTAGCCCTGGTTCCTGATAGAGTCCGCGTGGGAAGGCTTTTTCCCATGGCCAAATGAAAGAGCCACGTCGGAGGTGGCAGGTGTCTCAGCACCATCTCGAAGCCCAGTCAGTAAACACTCTTTCTTCAGACATGAACGACAGTACAAAGACAGCTTTCCTTAACTGTGTTCCAGCTTTAGGTTCACCCTCTGGTCACCTCAATTGAATTTGAACCCCCATGTTAAACAAGCTCCTCCAAATGAGGAAACTGAGGTCAGTAGAGGTCATGAAGTGCCTGAAGTCACCTGGTAATAAGTGCTAGAGCCATCGCCCAGAGAAGAAAAACCTGTGTCCAGAAATAATAGATGTAAAAACACTACTGAAATAAAATGTGCAGGGTGTATCAGACACAGAATCTGGCTTAGAGCAGGTGTTCAAAAGTTGTTTCTTCTCCTCCCATACACAAAGAAAAATAAAATCCCATTAATGGACAGTTCTACCCCATGTCAGGCCCTTTCATCAGCAGAAATCTTTATTGTCACAAAAGGTAATGACAACCACAACAACAACATCAGTACCTGCCACTCTTCATTAAGCTGTTATTATATGTCTAAACATCAGCCTCAAAGCTTTAAACACTGTGTAATTTCAATTGACCAATGAGGAAGAGAAACATCCAAAAAGGAACATGTCTTCACCCACACTGACAACCAGAAACACAATGAATGTGCCTGTCCTAGGTGGGGACCAAAACCCACCTGCTAAATGTAGATGACCAAATACTTCATCAATAAATCAGGACAGATTTCAGAGTAAAAGGGAGGCACTATAGATAATTACTCTAGGACAGCTCATACACACCAGGATTGTCCTGGGCAAACCAGGACCTATAGTCACAAAATGTATAGGTTAGCAACACAAGTCCCAGGTTCCAAGAAGCCAATTCATTATTTTTCAGCAGTAAGCATGGGTGGACAGAAAGGCAGATGTCTCTGTTGTGATCCTTTGTAAGCCCAGGTCTGAAACCTCTGAAGAAGGCTGGGCCACATGGACTCTGGGGAAAGAAGACTTTAAATCTCTTCCAAGTTCCCTGTGAAACAGTCCCCTTGCTTATTTCCACTCCAGCCAACAAGGCCCTTCCTACTTTGGGGTCTTTGAATATGTGCCATCTTCCTTCCCTGAAGGGCCCCCCCCACTTCCTTGAAACTTTTCATCTAATTCTTACTTATTCAAGTATCAAGCTTAACTTTTTTTCAGAGAAGGGCTTTACTCAACCACCTTTGCACAGTCCCCAACCTGACTAGGGTCTGTCGTAGCATTTGTTACTTTCTCTTTCATACCATTTACAAAAGAACTCATGGATGAATTTCTTTAAATGGCATTTTTCTTTAGTTTATATTCTTGTAGACCATAAGTTTCATGACAAAAATAAAGTGGGGACTGCATTTCTTTTGTTCATCACTGTTTTCCCAGCAAGTTGTGCAGTGTCTGCTACACAGCAAGTATTCTAGAATTTTTTTATTGAATGAATTAACCAATTGCAAAGGACAAGAAATTGAAACCTAGAATGTGCCACTTAATCCACACAGTAATGCTGGGAAATAGATAAAATTTCCAAAGTACAGTTGGGAAACTGAGGCTTTCTAATTACTTTGCCTGTTCAAATTGACATGGATGCCAAATCTAGTCCAAGGCTGGTGCTCTTGATGCTATTTCCAAAGGTACAATTCATAAAGGACCAGCTTGGTTCTTCATCAGCCCAGGGAACAGTTGCATCTACCTGCAAGCCAATGTCCTTAGTGTCCTTCACAATCTCCCCAGGGGCTCTGAGGGACTGACCTGGAAGCCTGATCACAGCTTTGTTATAGGACCAGCATAGACCCATCCCCAAATCTTGGTTCTTGTGGCTCTGGGTACGTCTTGGAACTTCCATGAACCTTGGTTTCCTCATTTCTAAATATACTGTCAAATGTAATATGTAAATGTAAAATGGGGTTACATCAGTTTACTTTGAGGGCATTCTTGGAAGCTTGGGACAGATCTTTTTCAAGTGCCAAGCACAGTGCCTGCTCATTATACATACTAAATTTCAAAATAGGTGTTTTTATTGTTGTTGACATTGTTGCCAATACCCATTGGTAAACCCGATGTCTATGAATAAATTCAGAATGGGGGATGCATATTTCCAATGACCAGATTCCTTGAGTCAACTGTCCCAGAGGCTCAATTTTACTTCTTGAATATTCTTGAGATACCGAGTTAGTAATAAAGCAGCCTGATGCCAAGCTAATCATAGAAGTGGATGGTCTTTGAGGTTCTGAATGACATTTTGTTGAAGCCTAAGAATTCATTCTGCCCCTATCACATTAAAACCCACCTCTCTGGGGCCTCTGGAACAACTCAGTCCAGGATGGGACTACAAAAACCTTGCTAATTGCCAAGGACTTCATTCCTTTTCCCTCTGGATGGGCAGGCTGTGTACCCTCTGTTACTGAGCTAAACACAAAACATATGTCATCTCTTTCTAACCTCACAACAACCCTATGAGACAGATACTTTTGTCTCAGCTGAGGCTCGAAGAGGTTAATTAACTTGCCAAAGATCATACATCTAGTCAATGGCTAAACCAAAAATTGAGCTCAGGTCTGCCTGACTCCAAATCCCAGGCTCTTATCCTGTGTTAGAATTGTTGTCACAACTCTTCATAATTATGGTTCAGTCCTAAGGACACACTCTGATATTTTCAGTTCTACTTGGTGACTTCCATGTTCCCTCCATGCTGAAGTCATCCTTTCACAGACAAGGAAAGATCAGCCAGAGAGATGTCATAACTTGCCTGAAGGATGTAAATGGGAGCCACTGTGACTCCACTCAGTAAGGCAGCTCTTTTCATCAACAAAAACTTGTCCTCTAGGCTCCACATGGAGGGATGGAGGGGCAGCCCCTTCCATCAGCTCTTCTCATCTATAATCAGATGAGGGTGTTGCCCCATCAAAAGGGAAGCCTTTCTCTGACCTCTTGTCCCAATCTGAAGGGCCCTACCTCTGTTGACTTAAATAGCAATCCTTGGGTAAAAAATAGACCTTGATTTCATAGGAAACCTATTTGTAATATATGAATTTCCTGCTCTTTTGTCTTACAAGCCTCTGGGCACCACCACTGTATTTCCTCTTGCTTTCTTCGTAGAAGTTTTTTTCCACCAGTTTCTTCTCAAGTGTGTTCCCTGTTGGGAGATGGGGGTGGGGGGTGGATTACAACCCTACTCTGGGAACAACAAGCAGGAAGAGCCTTCCCTGAGGCTGTCTCTCAGCGGAAGGAAGAACAGGGGCCTGACCTGAAATGAACTTGGGTGCATTCTCAGGTGTCTTTGGCACCTGCTACTTGCAGGCAGTACCTATTAGCTGCTGTCCCCAGTGAGCAGATGTCACAGGGAAACTACGTGTTAACAAATCAGTCAGTTTAGAAGGACTCTCATCAGTCATCTCTCCTGGATGAAGGAGGCCAAGCCCCCTAAGACATTCTAGAAAGTGAAAACACAAGTCCATGAGCCATGCATGTTCCATTTTTTAAAAAATTAAATATTCTTTATTTCCTTTTTGTGAGTTTCTTATTTCTGCAAATGGCTTGTCAATGATTATGTGTTGCTTTTATGATTACATTTGTCTACAATCTTTAATCAAAATATAATTATATTTCTAGAGATGATAAGATTTGATAAGCTAATTATGATGACAAGCTAATAGTATAATTTGAGGAGAAAAATAAGAACAGAGCACTCATATACAAATCTATTCTCTGACATGAATCAGATCATGATACTTCACCATATGAAACTACAACCACTTCTCATGGTATTTAGAATAAATTCTAATTCCTCAGCATAGCCCAAAAGGTCCAGCTTCATTTGGCCCATGACAGCCTCTTTGGTCACATCTCCCACCTGCACTCACTGCATTTGGTTTCTTGAATAAGACAGTTTACTCCTTTCTGACTCAGAGCCTTTGCACAAGCTGCTCCTTCCACCCTGAGCACCCTGCCTTCCACTCTGTACATGCACATCATCTTTGCTCACTCAAGTCTCAGCTCAAATGCCACCTCCTCAGTGAGGCCTTCCCTGACCACTCAATCCAAACTGGTGTCTTCCTCACTGGCCCCACAGTCACTCTCTAGAACGACACCTACCTTGTTTCCTTGATGTTATTTATTACTATCTAAAATTATCATGGTCATTTATTTGTTCCAAATTGTTGAAGGGTAAATTTTAAAAGAGGATGTAATCATGACTCTCATCCAAATATAAAATGAACATGACTCAAAGAATTTATTTAATGTAATAATTAGCAAGGTAGCCAGTGAGATGCTACAACCCATTTAAAAGTGAATGAATTCAAATTGGCACACATTCATAACCCAATAAGGAATGTGAAAATGATTTTACATTTGCATTACAATTTTGATACAAAACAGGCAAAAAATACTCAATATCCACAAAGTATTAACCAATTGCATTCCACAAAACACCGTTTGCATTTCTATGAATGGGACTCAATTGTGTATTATCAGTTTTCTACATGTTAACTTCTATCTCTACGGAGTTGTAAAACAGACTCACCAGAGACCTACACCCCTAGAGGATCAAATAACCTCCAGGGGCTCCAGTATTCAGCAATGCAAACTCTTCTGCTCATTTCAAAATCATCCCCAGTTTTTTCTTACATGCTATTTATCACTATCAAAATTACCTTATTCATTTATTTGTTCCTTTTCCTCATCTACCTGCCCAGGAATGCAAGCTTCACAAAAGCAGACTCTGTCTGCCTTATTCACCCCTTAATCATTCTCCCCAGTGCCCAGAATGATGAGTGATTTATACTATGTGCTCAGAAATATCTGTACAATAGATAGATGACCAATAAACACATGAAAAAATCACCCTCACTTAAATTTTTAAAAATTAAATGAAAACAAGATAACCACTTCTTCCCTTTTATGTCAGCAAGAAGTTAGGAAAGGTGTCACTATGTTCTACTGAGCATGCAAAGAGAAGGTGTGCTGGGTTGTCAGTTGTCAGCACTATTCCCTTCTTCAGGGTAGAGACTCCCTTTTCTAGAGTCTCTTCACTGTAGGGTTCACAATTCAAGTTTGCCAATGAGAATAGCTCACATGAGATTGGGAAGGTAGAAGAGAAGGAGAAGCCAGAGATCCTACTGAGCACAGGTGTTACTTCTCAGACATTTCCAAGAGTTCCCACTTTGCTTTCCTGAGGACTTGTGGTGGACTCTCCAGCATCTCTGCAAGCTCTGCCTACTTTATCATCCCCAGGGCTTTGGGCTGAAGTCACCAGTGACTGTTTTAGCCACCTTCTGGATGCAGCCTACCAGGCCTTCCAGCCCATCCTCCGGTGCTCCTGAGAGCCCTTACCTCCATACCAAACCATCTTCCCTAAAATACTTGGGGCTCTGTTTTTTGACCAAAGCCAGTGTGACACAGGAGGGATTTCATACATTGGTGGGATAATCATCTTTCTCTTTCATTCAACATTTAACAAGTATTCATTAAGTCCTTACTCTATCTGGGGGAACAATTTGATAAGTCCTTACCATCTTGAGTTCACAACAGTTGACCCATAACTCTACCTCTTAGAATTAGTCGATTCTAAGGAAACAATCATTAATCCATAAAAAAGATTTAAGCTTATGTAAAAGGATGTTAATGAGAGCAAAATACTCATCTCTTCCCCCCCATAAATGAAAACCAAAAAGTCCAACAACAGGGAAGTAGTTTAAATCTTATGGCATATCCATATGATGGAATGTTATATAGCTTATGAGTCATGTTTTTTAATTAGTTCATGATATGATCAAATTTTCACAGGTAAAATTAAGTGAAATTTTAAGATATAAAATGACATATTTCAGTTGCTAAAAAATTAAACTAAGATTTTTTAATAATGTCAGTGGAGGTCATTATATTTGTCATGACTTGTCTGAAGAGTCCAATGAAGAACTTCTTCACCAACTGTGAAGCCCCAGACCAATTTAAAGGCAGCTCGGTCCATTCTCATCATGCAGCAGAAACTACAACATAGGGGTGAGGAGTGAGCCCTCTGGAGCCAACTGCTGGTGTTCAAATCCAGACTTTACAACAGGAAAACTGCTTGGCCTCACTGGGCCTTGGTTCCTTCACTTGAAAGAATAGACATCAAACCAATGTTATTTCATAGTAACTATTATTATGAGATAAATTATCTACAATGTTTAATAGAGTACTTAGTACATGTTGAAAGTTAAAGAAAGGGTATTTCTTCCTTTAAAGCTACACATTCATTCTGTAATCATTTTGGCACATTCGTTATCTGTTTTAGACTAGGGTTTACAGAAATATTTAACAACAAGTCCTTATCCTTGAAGGATCTCACAGTCAAAGGGGAGAAAGGCTGTGTAAATACCTGGTACCTAGTAGGAAATAATGGTTCCCCTGTGATGGAAATTATGACTCTACAAGATTAAGTCACTTGTCCAGCATCTCTTTGTTCACACTGATACTAACAGAAGCACATAAATGACAGCATTAACATTTACATTTTATATACTTTATTTCCTTAGATCTTCACAACTACACCCTAAAGTAGGCAATATCATCCCAGTCCTACAAAGGAGACATCTGGAACTCACTGAAGCTGTGACTTGCTCAAGGGCACACAGGTGGAAAATGGAGGAGGCAGAATTATGTCCCAGGTCAGGCTGAGTGCATCCTCTGTACATCACAGCAAGGTTCAATTTCAAGTTTGTAGTAACATTATAATTCTTTTCTGCAGTCCCTGACTCTCACCTGACTTTCTCCATCCTCAGTGAATCTCATCTGTCAGGTGGATGTTATAGCAGTACCTATTTCATAACACAGGTGTGTAAAGTATAGAGATTGCATAAATAGCTAAGCATCCTCTCCCAATTGCCCAGTGTCTTGTCAGGTGCCTGGCTGGTGGTAAGCTTCAGTAAATCAATGTGGAATGAATGAAGACAGGCATGCATGCATGTACAAGCCAATGGGAAGGAAGAACAATGGTCTCCTACCTATCAAGGCTAGATTTAAATAGCAAGA
The DNA here is from genome assembly GCF_023851605.1 of Tamandua tetradactyla. Taxonomy (NCBI): domain Eukaryota; kingdom Metazoa; phylum Chordata; class Mammalia; order Pilosa; family Myrmecophagidae; genus Tamandua; species Tamandua tetradactyla. The sequence continues at coordinate 965,874 of NC_135344.1, forward strand.
CTAACAACTCAGGTAAACAACCATGAAAACAGTAACCACTTAGTTCTCAGTAAACTCTCCTATACCTCCTGCTCAGTCTCCCATCAATCTCAGTCAATAGTGCAATCCATGGCACATTAAGCAGAGTATTTGATCCAAAGGAAAACACAATTGGTAGACCCAGAGGCAATTGTTCTAATAAAACATGGGCTGCCAGAATTAAAACACTATGAGCTGTTTGCCGAGTTCCTTGGTTTTAACCAGACCAAACCCATTTGAATAGCAGAGATTCAACAATGGGGACATCAGGGCCCATGGAGTAATGAATGTAATTAGTATAACATATAGTGTGACTAGTCTGCACCCAGTTGTGGAAACTACAACATGATTCATTAAAGCTGCTGAACTTAATTCCTTGAAGCCTCATCTGGTGGCCTGAGGTAGGCAGTACTCCTGAGTCAGCATTCAGGGGGCAATTTATCTCACCAATGACCCCACTGGAAGAGAATAGCATTTATTAGCAGCTGATTATGCTCAGAGGTCGAAGCTGAGGCATTTGCATAAACCATCTCCTTCATTCCTCCTTATGATCACATTACCCCCACCATTTTTGAGATGTGCAAGTCTGGGTTCAGCAAAATTAAGTAACTTAGTGACACAGATGTGATATGCAGCAAAGCTGGGAGTCAGACCTGCAGTTCCCTGGTTTCAAAGATGTCCCATTGGTAAGACAGGTAGGAAGTAGGCTGGCCTGGGGTCACATCTATTGTCACAGTTCTTAGCTTTCTCCATCCTCAGACAATCTCAACTGTCAAGTGGCTGTTGCAGTCATCCCTATTTCATAAGATGAATGTGAGATTATCTCTTGGAATGTGCCTGACAACCCTGAGGTGTCAGAAGAAATAAGCACAAAGTTCCAGGTAATTCCATGTGTTTAAATGAGTTCATCCAGAGTGACGGCCAGAGCTAAAACCAGCCCCCTCGCTGGACCTCTGCAACACACCCCCAAACCTGCCCAGGTCCATGTTCCCTCCTTCAATCCTCAGAGCAAACCAGCCAGGTGTGGAGCCCAGAAATCCCTGGGTAAGGAGAGGCAGCTCAGCATGACAGGACATCCAGACACCAGGCACTCAAACCTGGAGCGAAGGCGTGCACAGCCTTCCCATCCAACTATGCCTGGCTCAAATACAGTGAAGGCTTTTGATTAAGACTGTCTGGGTCCATGTACCAGCCTTGCAGCTCATCAGCTGGGCCACCCAGTTCTCTCCTCCTAACATAGGGATGGCAACAGTCCCCACCTCATGTTGCTGTTGTGTTAGAGAAGTTTGGAAAGTGCTTAGGATGGTGTCTGGCATTATCTAACCTTTCTGAAGCCAAGTCCCATCCCCTATGGATGGAAATAACCACAGTCCCTGCCTTCTGTGATTCCATCCATGTCAAATGCTCAGAATGGTGCCTGATGTAGGTATTGGAAGCACTCAGTATATGGTGCTTGTCTTTTTTCCAGAGGCAGCAGCAGCAGCAGCAATAGTAGCAGTAGTAGGAAATCATCAAAGTATAAATCCCCTGGTAGAGAACATCTTCCACAGGTTATCAGACCTTCACACCTCAAACTGAATGTTTCCACTGGTTCCTTTCCTGGGAAGGTGGTATTGACTTGTTTACCCCTGGGGGAAAGAGAACAAGGTTGTAAAGGTTTTAATTATCTCCAAGTAATAGGGAAGTCCCATCTTGCTAAGAATACAGAAAGACAAACTTCACCTGCTTAGTGTTTGCCTGCTAGAGCTGTCATGGAGACAAAATGGGATAAGACACGGGAAAATCATGGTATTGTTGGAATGCACCCATAGCTTCCTGGTGCTTCACATACTAAATTAGTGCTGCAGAATATTGTAGTAGATGATCTGAAAATCTTCTAGCTCTAAAAATCTGCAAATGGAAAACTGTTTGTCTGCATGTTTGCTTCTGTTAGGTTGGTACTGGGTGATGGCTAGAGAATAAAACTTCTAGACAACAATACTCCCTACTGATTTTTCTTGAATTTAAAACAATTTGTGCCCAAATGTTAACCAAGAAATTGCTGCTCAAATGACCTACCCACAGATAACTCAAAATTTCTTTAGTACATGTGAGCTCCATAGCCAGCTGTGTTCTAGGCCATGTGGAGAAAATAGGTTCAGGCCCCCTGGAGCCCCTTTGAAAATTGGGGCTCTACCTACTTCTTCAGCTAAAACACATGCCCCCCTTGCACTGACTGTGCTCTGGCCCCCTTGACCTTCTTTTCTTTACAGGCAATGACCTCTTTCCTGACTTCAGAATACGCACATGGAGTTCCTTCTTTCCAAAAACCTCTCTTGTTTGTTTCCTCAACCCCTCACCTCTTCTCTCTAATCACTGCTCATCTTTCAGGTCTCAACACAAACATCACACAGAAAAGCCTTACCTGGTCCTCAAAGCAGGACATGCCCCTATTATATGGGTTTATCTCACCCCTCACTTTTCCCTTCAGGCATTACCCCAGCTGCAACTAAACCATTACCTGGGTGGGACATTAGGTGTATAACATCTAGCTCAGCAACTAGAATCTATGCTCTATGAGGGCAAATCCACCATTTTCACCACAGTTTTCCTAGCACCTAATAGAGTTCTGGAACATGACTATCACTCATTAACATTGGGTTTACTAGGTCAACAATTATATATGGGGTGTGTGCTGGTTTGAAAGGATGTATGTCCCTTATAAAGGTCACGTTTTAATCAAAATCTCATTTCATAAAGGCAGAATAATCCCTATTCAATACAGTATATAATTAGATCATCTCCCTGGAGATGTAACCCAATCAAGAGTGGTTGTTAAACTGGATTAGGGGAGACATGTCTTCACCCATTTGGGTGGGTCTTGATTGGTTTACTGGAGTCCTGTGAAGGAGGAATCATTCTGGAGAAAGCTGGAGATTCTGAGAGAGCAGAATGACATAGCCACAAAAAGCAGAGTCTACCAGCCAGTGACCTTTAGAGATGAAGAAGGAAATGCCTCCCAGGGAGCTTCATGAGTCAGGAAGCCAGGAAAGAAAGTTAGCAGATGACTCCATGTCTGCCATGTGCCCTTCCAGCTGGGAGAGAAATCCTGACTGTGTTTGCTACATGCCTTCTCATTTGATAGAGAAACCCTGGACTTCATCGGTCTTCTTGAACCAAGGTATCTTTCCCTGGATGCCTTAGATTGGACGTTTGTAGACTTGTTTTAATTGGGGCATTTTTCTTGGCCTTAGAACTGTAAACTAGCAGCTTATTAAATTCCTCTTTTTAAAAGCCATTCCATTCCTGGTGTATTGCATTCTGGCAGCTAGCAAACTGAAACAGGGTGTGAGGGATTTTAGTGTTACTGACTTTTCTTTGGTGTTTGTTTATTAGAAGAGGAACAGTAGCAGGTTAAATTCTTTAAAGCCAACCTAAAATTTAAAAATATCAAAATGCCTATCTTTGAAATATTTTTTTCAAGATAAATCATTCATTCTTCCACTTTGAATAATTTTAGAGAGGAGAAGCTCCCATGCAGGGGAATTTGGCAGTATCTATCAAAGTTACCATTCATTTACATGTTAACTGTTTAATTCCACTTCTAGAAATCTATCATATAGAAATGTCTGAAAAAGCATGATGTGAGAGGCCATCATTGATTGAGCATTATATGTGAAAGAAAACACTGAAAATGACCATCCAGCCTAGGAGCCACTTCCAGAGAACCTCTTTTGTTGCTCAGATGTGGCCTCTCTCTCAAAGCTGACTCTGCAGGTGAACTCACTGCCCTCCCCCTCTACATGAGACTTGACTCCCAGGGGTGTAAATCTCCCTGGCAATATAGGACCTGACTCCAGGGGATGAATCTGGCCCTGGTATTGTGGGACTGAAAAAGCCTTCTTGACCAAAAGGAAGAAGAGAAATGAAACAAAATAAAGTTTCAGTGGCTGAGAGATTTCAAATAGTACTGAGAGGTCATCCTGGAGGTTATTCTTATGCAGTATCAAAACATCCCTTTTCAGTTTTGGGTTTTTGGGAATAGCTAGAGGGAAATATCTGAAATTGTTGAGCTGCCATCTAATAGCCCTGATTCTTGAAGATAAATCTATAGTTTCTCATAACGCTTTTAAAGTGTGACCATGTGATTGTGAAAAGCTTGTGAATGACACTCCCTTTATCCAGTGTATGGTCAGATAAGCAAGAAAAAAAAGACAAAAAAAATAAATAAACAATGGGGGCATGGAGGGATTGGGATATTTTGGGTGTTCTTTTCTACTTTTATTCTTATTTTCTTATTTATTTTTGTTTTTTGAATAGCAAAAGTGTTCAAAAATTGATTGTGATGATAAATGCACAGCTATATGATGATACTGTGAACAACTGATTATACACTTTGGATGATTATATTGTATGTGAATATATAATATACCTCAATAAAATTTCATTAAAAAAATAAGTCTGGAAATATAAGAGCTATTAAACTGAAAGCTCCCACACTGAAAGGGTGTTGAATAACCTATGGTACAGCTGTCCAGCCAGAAGACTATGAAGCTATAAAAAAAGAATGGGGGTGACATCTATGTCCTAACATGAAGAGATCACCAGATATATTATAAAGGGAAGCAAGAAAGGGTAAAAAGTTATATTATCTTTTGTGTAAGAGAAGGAAATAGGAATATTTGGCATAGATTTTAAAAAATAGGAAAGAAAAGAACACCAAAATGTAAAGACACTAAAAAAGAAAGAAAGAAAGAAAAAAAAAGTGGTGATCTTACAAGAAATGGGTTTAAAAATGTGTGGAGGGAGAGGGATGGAAGCAATATTTCCTTGTGTATATCTGTTCTAGTTTGCTAGCTACCAGAATACAATATATTAGAAATGGAATGGCTTTTAAAAGTGGAAAATTTACTAAGTTGCAAGTTTATACTTCTAATGCTTAGACAATATCCCAATTAAAGGAAGTCCATAAAAATGTCCAATCTAAGGCATCAGGGAAAGATACTTTGGTTCAAGAAGGCTGATATCATTCAGGGTTTCTCTCTCACTGGAAAAGCACATAGGAACATGACAACAACTGCTCACTTCCTCTCCAGGCCTTTTGCTTCACGAAGTTCCCCCGGGGGCATTTTCCTTCTTCATCTCCAAAGGTCACTGGTGGACTCTCCCCGTGGTTATCATTCTCCAGCTTTCTCCAAAGTGCTTCCTCTTTTAAAGGATTCCAGTAATCAAGACCCACCTGGAATGGGTGGAATTACATCTCCCTCTATTCAAAAGTTACCACAATTGGATGAGTCACATGTCCTTGGAGATAACCTAATCAACTTTCCAATGTATAGTTTTGAATAGGGATTAGAAGAAATGGTTGCTTCCCCCAAAGCTGTGTAGGATTAAGACATGGCTTTTCTAGGGTATGCAAATCCTTTCAAACTGGCACAATACTTTTTTATATAGTTATTCCCTTTCAATAGTGTAAGTCTATAACCTATCAAAAGTAAAGCTAATTTTTAAGAACATTCTTAAATAGAAAACAAACTAAAATAAGTAAAGCTAGCCATATATCATTTTAGTAATATGCCCACCCAGAGAAATAATGATTCTTCCCTAAGACACTTAAGAACACAGTACATTGAATGAACATCCTCAGTCAGATAAGCTCCATGGACAAAAAGAAGCAAAAAGAAATTTAAACTAAACTCAAGTGTTTTATGTTAGTAGTAACATTTATATTGTTACTATGAAACTATTTTATTTATATTATACAATAAAGCAAATTAGAGATTATGTTCATGATGTCCTAAAGGTATGAAAGTTTCAATTACAAGATTAAAAATTTGGTTATGACACTAATTTTGAAATTGAAGTGAAAATAATAATATGAAATGATAGTTTTATTAATTGTATATTATCTATCATAGTCCATTGAAATGACCTAGTATCCATGTCACCCCAGTAGCACTAATCACTCCTATCACCCAAATCTTTCTCTAAAAATCCAGGGTTGTTTAAAGAACTGACTGTTCACAGTAATGGATTAGAGAAAGTACAAGGTGAACCTGGCACATGTCATGTCCAAACTCAAAGGTGCTTTCACATAGTAATTGGGTATGTCAAGAGGACACAGGAACCATCTAACAGGGGCTCATGGTACCAAAACGGTGATGATTTGGGAGTAGTGATTATAGTGGATTGAAACACAGTGAATCTACTAAAGCCATGAGTACAGAATGATAGTAAAAAAAAGAAAACCAGCAAAAAATTCATTTGCCATCATTTGAAGTGGTTATTGAAACTACTTTTGAAAATGGATAAAGTAATTAAGTCTTCACCCTGCTTTTTCAGTAAAAATGATAATTCAGGGCAAATAGACCTATATATGATGGAAAATATCTGTTTTAGGGAAGAATGTCAAGCAATATTTATAGAAGGAATATTAGAATTATAAAGTCAACACTTCACAACTTCTAATAATAGCATAAAAGTGTAAGTAATTAAGTATAGTCTGAGGATGGTCAGAGGGGTGATGGTGGACAGAGACTGGAAAGATGACAAGAGTCAGCCAAGGCAAAAAAGCAGGTGAAGGTCTTACTGGATGGAGGGAGATGCAGGGAAGCCTGGGAGAGCTTGAGGATGTGTATGTATTTTGGAGAACAACTAAAAAAGAATCAACACAAAACCTGAAAATTGCAGAGTCCAAATTATCCTTTAAAAAATCCCTTTGGAAGGAGCTCTGCCATGGCCCAGTCCACAGTCTCTCCATCTCTTAGCATGCCCACAGAGTTGTGATCAGGTCATTCTTTATTTGAGAAATGCGAAGTAGCTAGCGAATGGGCGGGGAGTTGGGAGGGGAGCACATTGTACAAGTTGCTCCCACTCTGAGGGGCACATGGTATCTGAAGCAGCTGAGTGAAAAACAGAGTCCTAACCCACTTCTCCAGCTCTCTGGGACATGTGGCACATTCAGCAGAGCAGCTCCCAATGGCTGATATTGCTTATACTGTTTCCTGTCCTCTCTCACTCTCTTTATCTTCACCCCCTTCTCACCTTCATTGAAAGCACCCACGTCATCAGCCTCTCTTAGGAAGGGATGGAGGGACCAGAGACAAGCCTGCAGATGTGGTGTGGAGTCACATCAGGAAGGGGCTCTTGTGCTGAACTAAGAAGTTCCAGCTTTGAATTGGAGGAAGTTCACTGGAGAGAGCCACACAGGGGATATAACAGAATACAATGATACTTTGAAAAAATTACCCAGGCTTTGTGGTGAGGAAGGTCCTGGAGGCCATGAGGATTTGGGCTGGGCCAGGCAGGCAGGTAAGTCAGCTGTTGCCATCATTGTGTTTAAATCTAACTCTTTTTTTTTCTTTCCAGGGCCTCCTTGAGAGGCCAAGCATCACATGAATTGGACAAAAATGCAAAGTTTTAGATCCGAATGGAAAAGGTGATGCCATCTTTAGAACCCCCATGTGCAAAGGAGAGGCTATTTAAGGGTCTAGATTCTGCAACCACAGAAATCTGATGGGTGAGAAGCAGCTGGTTCCTGCCCAGCTCCCCTGGGCAAAGGTTGGGACCCCTGTGGCATTTCTTCCCGACAACTGACCACAGTGGTGGAAATTATATACGAGGCCAGGGAGTGATCCCTTTCACTTCAGCCCCCCTAGAACATGTTCATTAGAGCTGCCACTAGCCCAAGTAATTCTCAACATCCTAAACACTCTACTTAGCACGTACCCACTCATTCAACCAATTCTACAGAGCCTCTCTCATGTCATGGATTGCAATACAGGGTAGGTTTTTACAAAACTAAAAATTAGCCCTCTTGAAGTAAACACCTGATGAATGGCAAGTAAACAGGAAACTCAGCATGGAGTGCAGGGGCCCTCCTTCTGGGGATGGGTCCAGGGGAGAGATGTTTCAGCCTGCCTGGGAATGGCCACTGACCTCAGCAACCTGGAAGCAACACCTGAAGGTAATGAACTGGGAGCAGTCTTTGGCCACAGTCAAAATGGCATCTGCCTGGGGTGTGAAAAATGGAAGAATTCAGGCAGATTTCATCTCCCAGTTGCTTCATCATTAAAGGAATATGTTTTGGGTTTCCAGCCCCATCATTTAAAATCTTAAGGTGAACAGGACTGTGATTCTGGTTAGAAACTACAGTAAAATGAATGACACCTAATTCTTCTAAACAGTTGTATACAACTGAAAGAATTTTGTTTCAGCAATTTGAGACCTAGAAGTAAGAATCCCTGCTTTACTCCTCTGCCCTTGAATGCTAAAATAATCAGTGATGACAGACAGTCAGATAGATGATAGGTGGGAAGTTATGATATGATAAAGATAAATGATAGATGATAGATAAAGACAGATGATATATAGACTGGATAGATATAGATAGAAAGAAAAGATAGACAATAGGTGAGAGTTATAATATGATAGAGACAGATGATAAAGAGATAATAGATGATTGAGAGATAGAGACATGATATGTAGAGATAGAGAAAGAGAGAAAGAGTTATAGACAGAAAGAAAGAAAAGGAAGTAGGTTACTAGTGATAATATACAACAAATTCCCCTTACTACATTGCTAATATGGCCTTTGTTGCCTGGTTGTTTTCTTTAAAATATTTAAGCAAAGGAGAAGTCTCAGTTAACCTAAATGTTCTGGTGAGGCTTCATCTGGTGGCATACAAGAGTTTTGTGCAAAAACCGTGGTACATCTGAATGTCTACCAGCCAGCGGATGTATTTAGAAAGTGTGGTGCAGCCACACAATGGAAAACTCTTCAGCAGTAAGAAGAAAAGCACTACTATTATATGCTACAACATGGATGAACCTCAAAAATATCAAGCTAAGTGAAGGACGCCAAATGCAAAAAGCTGCATGTTAGTCACATGAAATGTCTAGAAGTACTAGACATCTCCTTTTTATAGGATGTCAAGAAAAGGCAAATTTGTTGAGACAGAAAGCAGATCAAAGTAGCTTCAGGCTGGAAGTAGGAGCAGGAATTAACTGCAAAAGGACACAGGGAAGATTTTAGAGTCATGGAAATGTTCTAAAGTTGGCTTGTGATGATGGCTGCCCATCTGTAAATTTACCAAAATGAATAAATTGTACACTTCCAAGTTAATTTTATCATATGGAAATCATATCTTTTAATAATGCTCTTAAAACACACACACATACACAATTCACAAATATTTATTCAAGGTAAATGGAAAGGATTTAAAGGTAATGCCATGTAGCATCTTATGCTGGGCATCTCCTCAAGAGGGAAGAAATTTTATCTCTGTTCTGAAAATCAACTTCAGAGAAGTAATGAGGACAGCTAGGAGTAAATGCCAAGAACATAAAGCTCAGTTAGGAATGGAGCCCAAGTGGGCCCAGCTCTAAAGTCTGCACCCAATTTGTTTCATCATGTGACCCAAAAATACACACTCCTTATTGCGATTCACACAATGTAGTCAAAGTGATGAACTCGGCTCACCCTTGCACCAGGCTCCCACTTCTTCTCTGCTGCTGGTAGACTGCTGTGCTTGTCCCCAGGCCACTGCCTCTGGAATGTGACTCGAGTCAAAGCTGAGCCTGTCATTCTTGTGCTTAAAATGGTGCTGGGAGGCTGAAACGTTTGCTTGGGTGCTTCACAATTGGGCCCAGCACTCAGCCTCCAGGGCTTCATTGCTCGCTGTCCCCCATCCCACCCTCCACCACTTTGCTGGAACTTTCACTGCTCTTTGAATGTGAAGACCATTTTCACATCTCTCTGCCTTTTCCATGCAAACCCTACCAGGTATGGGCAAATACTTGCTCTCCTTCTAATATCATGAACACATATCATATTCTTAGAGCATTCCACTGCTTCTCTGAGCAGAGTTAGTTTTTCCAGCTAGCTTCTGTATGCTTTGCTAATTTTCTTCAATTTCCTTAACAGCACTTAGAAACATGCATCTTGTTCCTTTCTAAGATTATTTGTCATATTTTCATTATAACCATAGCATGAGTCATTAAAGGGGTTATTTGGATTCAGATCTCCTTTCTGTAACTTACTAGTTCTGTGACTTTGGACAAATTATGTAAACTCTTTATACGTCTTTCCCAACTGTTATATGGGACCAGTGAAAACATGGATACTTATAAGTGAAAATATGGATACTTATAAGAATTAACATAGATACTTGTAAGAATTAAATAAGCCAATAACCACTAAGGAAAAGCATATTTCCTGGCCTATAATAAGTGTTAAATAAATGTTGGCTAACAACATTAATTTTTATTATTATAGTAAGGGCTCAATAAATGTGAACTGAATGAGGAAGACAGAGAATGAGAGGAAAGGAAGGAAACAATCAAGAAAGGAAGAATAGAGCACTTGACAGCATGGAAGACAGTGCAAGTTTAGAGTCAGGTCCACCTCGAATCCTTACACTACTACTTAGAGGTTGGGTGATGCTGGACAAGTGATTTGCTTTCCATTTGTCTCAGGATGAATGTAAGTATTCTATTAGATTCACATAAATAAAGCACTTAGCAGCATACTTGTCCATAGTAGGTAATAATGAAGAAGGAAAAGAAAAGTTTTATACAGAAAAAAAGAAAACCCTCTGCTTCATAGACTTTATTCATCTTTAACAGAGACCCACCCAAAGCGGTCCTGAACTCCCCTGCATTTACGTGCTATGGAACACCAGAGACCCACCCAAAGCGGTCCTGAACTCCCCTGCATTTACGTGCTATGGAACACCAGAGACCCACCCAAAGAGGTCCTGAACTCCCCTGCATTTACATGCTATGGAATACTGCCTAGATGCCCAGGACAACCAGCTGGTTGAAGTTGCTGAATTATGAAAAATTATCGGACAGTCTCACCCCCACCTCCACCTTTTCCCAAGTCTCATGGGTGCTATAGAAAAGTTCATCCAACAGGGTCATCCTCAGTGAATCTTCACTAATTGTTTTTCAGCACTTTTCTCATGAGAATAATAGTAAGAGCAGAGTGAGAAAAACTAAGTGGAAAGAGACTAACTGAGATGCAGATGCAATGAAAAAAATACCAACAAACTATTGGTAAACCAGATATAGCAACACATAAAATAGATTAAACACCTTGACCAAAAGAGTTCAAAGATTGAACTCAAAGGAGTTCAAGATTGATTTCACATAAAAATTCAAAACACAACACAATTATCTTGATAGATTCAGAAAAAGCATTTAACAAAGTCCAACACTCATTCATTATAAAACTGTCAAAAACTTGGAATAGAAAGAACCTTCTTCATCATGATAAAGAACATCTGCCAAAAAGAAAAAACAAAAAAATTACAGCTAATGTCATATCTAGTGTAAAAAACTGAATGCTTTCTTTGTGAGATCCAGAAGAAGGCAAGGATACCTGCTTGCAACATTTCTATTCAGCATTGTACTAGAGATTCTAGTTAGTGCATTCAAGTAGGAAACAGAAATAAAAGACATTTAGATTGTAAAGGAAAATGCAAAGTATCTTTAATCACAGGTGATGTGATCCCTATGTAGAAAATCTTTGAGTCCATTAAAAATACTAGAAATAATAAGCAAATTCATATGAAAGAAGAGCAATACACAAAAATGAATGTTTAAAAATCAAGGTTAATAAAACAATTCTATTCACATTGTTATCAAAAGATTAAATACTTAGGAAAATGTAACAAAAGTTATGCAAGACTTATACACTTAAAATTACAATACATTGTCAAAAGAAATTAAAGATCTAAAAATATGGAAAGATGCCCCATATACATGTGTTAAATGATTCAATATTGTTAAGATGGCAATTCTACCCAAATTGGACTAAAAATTCAATATAATACCTTTCAAAAGCTCAGCTGACATTTTTGCAGAAATTGACAAACTAATCCCAAAATCTACATGGAAATGGAAGGGGCCCAGAACAGCCAAACAAACTTGAAAAATAAGAACAAATTTGAATGATTTGCATTTTCCAATTTGAAAATTTACTACAAAGCCATATGAATCAAGGCAATGTGGTTCTGCCATAAAGATAAGCATAAATAGATCAGTGGACTTGATTGCCCCCAAAATAAACCCTTACATTTGCAATCAATTGATTTTCAACAATGGTGCCAAGAAAATTCAGTATGAAAGAAATAGTTTTTCCAACAAATGTTGCTGGAACAATTGAATATTTATATGCAAAAAAATTAATTTAGATTTCTACCTTACACTATATACAAAAATTAGCTCAAATTAAATGAAATACCTAAATGTAACAGCTAAAATTTTAAAACATATTTGAAAAGTCATACGAGAAAAATCTTTGTTATCCTGGGTGAGACAATGATTTTTTAGATATAGCACAAAAGCACAAGAGATAAAAGAAAAATAATTTGGATTTAATCACGATTTAAAATTTTTTGTAACCAGGAAGATAGGATTTTAAAAATGGGTATCATTACTGAATGATTGTATTGATATATTTTTTTGGTATCCAGTATCCCAGAGCAGCTAGCAGGAAATAACTGAAACTGTGGATCTGTAACCAACACCACACTTTGAAATTTGTTCTAAAACTACTTGTTAAAATGTACTTAGAAATTTATTGCTTTTTTGTATATATGTTATATTTCATAATAAAACTGTTGTAAAAAATTGAAACTTTTTTGCTTCAAAAGACACCATAAGGAAGATGGGAACACAACTCACAGACTAGCACAACATATTTGCAAATCATAAGGGAACTGTATATCAAATATATAAAGAACAAAGCTCAAAAATAAAAAGACAACACAACTTAAATGGGCAAAGGATTTGAACAGAAAATTCTCCAAAGAAAATGTAAAAATGGTCAATAAGTACAGGAAAAGATCCTCAACACCATTAGTCATTTGGGCATTCAAATCAAAACCACAAATCATTCCCCCCAGGGTGGCTATAATTTAAAAGATAGTAATGAATGTTGAAAAGAGTGTGGAGAAATTTGAATCCTCATAATTTGCTGGTGAAAATGTAAAATGGTGTAGACACTTTAGAAAGCACTTGGCGGTTTCTTAAAACATTTAATGTTGACTTTTCTTTCAACCCAGCAGTTTCACTCCTACAAATATACCCGAGAAATAAAAACACATGTCTAAATAAATAAATAAATAAATAAATAAATAAACCTTGTACACAAATATTCATGGGGGCATTCTATTTTTTTTCACATGGGCAGGCATCAGGAATTGAACCCAGGTCTCTGGCATGGCAGGCAAGTTCACTGCCTACTGGGCCAATGTGGCCCACCCCATGGCAGAATTCTTTATGATAGCCAAAAAGTGGAAACAACTCAAATGCCATTGCACACTCTATATCAATTTGTTAATCCTGCTCTTATGAATTCCAGTTCTCTTGCATTTTTCATTTCCATCCCTGACAACTTCAAATATTCAGCATTCTCTAGTCTAAATATTAGACTTTCCTTTTACCAACTTTTCTGTTCTTTCAGACTTATTATTTGTCCTGTCCCTGCCCCTCCCCAACCCTTGCCTCTGCTACAGCCCTTAAACAAACCTCATCTGCCCTGCTGAGAAATAGTTGCAGTAAACTGTCCCACATCTGGTTTAAAATATTTATTTGAGAGTTTTTATGGAATTACATCAATTGATCCTTTGGCAAAATAATTTTCAGTAAATTGATTTTCAGGGAACTGGCGTTTTGATGAATTGTCCGTTGGCAAATGGATTTTCAGCAAATTGACTGAAAGCCAGGGGACAACTCCTTAGTTCCTCTCCTGTGTGCTCTGCCTCCTCATAGCTTCATTTTTGTTCACACAGTTGAGTCCATTGACAGCTGCCTGCTTTCACTGCTGGATCCTCTCAGGAGCCTCCAGACTTTGAGACCTAAAACTTGTCAGTTCAGATATGCCGACCAGATTGTTCATCATACCAAAGGGAAAGGGTGAACCCCAGAACTGTGGCATTTCATACACACTAGTTGCAGCCTCCCCACTTTTTTTAATAGCATAAAACTCTTCCTTCAAAATTATTCATAAGTCTAATATATACGTAAAATAAAAGCTAAAAAACCCATGCAAAAAAAAGTTAAGCTCTTGCTGATATGGGGACCAGTAAGCCCCCTGAACTACGACCTCTGCTGAGGAGTACTCCTATTCTGTAGTTGGCAAACTCCTCAGAAGCAGACCTAGGACTCTAGAACTAGTTAGAGAATCACTAGTTTCATCCAATCACCTCTATTCACAGGTCAGAACACTGAAGCCCAGAGTCTTGGTGATTTTATTCAAATTCAGGGGAAGAATAAAAGAATACAGATGCCTGCAGAACCTGGAAAAGCTGTGCTGCTATTGGCACATAACATTACTACTGGTCTTTTTATATAAATATAAATATATATATACACATATAATTTGAATTTTTGGAAACTTTAGCTGTGCTGTTAACTTTGGAAAAAGTATCCCAGTTGTACTGTGTTGAGTTGGCATTGTACAGAAATTAATAGCCATATTGGTCTAGAAAGATTAAAATTAATTTTTCCCATTTGTACAGGGGTAATGCACTGTATTAAATATGTAAGGTTTTATCTACATGGATTTGATTACAGAAATGAATAAATTATTCTCTAAGTAATGAAAAAAGAATAAAAAATATAGCAGAGGGATATTAAGTATATTTAGTTCCCTCCATTTGCTGCAGAAATCTCCTTTTCTAATGTCCAAATGGCTCATCCCAAAGCAGCAATGGAAAGTGAATGGATTTCTACTTTACATAGACATCAGATCAAATCCTAGATCTATTTCTTCTAATCTATATAAATTTGGGGTTGTCTCAACCTATCTGAGTTTCTATGTTTTCATGTGTAATAAATGGATAAAAATATCAATGTTCCCTGATTGCTATGATGATTAAATGAGTTCATAGATATAAAATGTTTCTACAGCTGCAGTACAGTAAGCTTACTTCCCCTTCTCCCAAAAAAGCTTACTTCCTTCCCCTTCTTCTTGCCTCCTATCTCACTCTTTCCTGCACACGGGACATAAGGCTTTCAGGGTTGCATCTATCATTCAGAATCCTCTCCCAAAGAGTCACAAACACTTGAAATAATCTGTGACCACAAGTCCAAATAAAGTTTACATTGATCAGTCATTTAAAACCCACAAGGTAAATAGATGCTCTAGAGAGCAGCAAATAAAGCTGAAAATACTTAAAACCCATACACATTTGCATTAGAAATATCACTTCCCTTTGGCACCTCTCAAATATCTCCAGATCTCCTTTTGACTCTTTTCTTGGTCTTTTCCAAAAAACTTTCATTGAAAAATTCCTGCATTTAAAGGAGGTATGAGCCAATAACTTTTCTGGAAATTCCCAGACCTGGATACTACCCACCATGCAGGCTTTCAAGGGAAACACTACTTCAGGTCTGCCTGATGACTGCTTTTCCCAAGTCCCAAATATAAGGATTCTTGAAGAGCTAAAGACTATATCTATGGAAGGAAGACTTCCATGGGAAATTCAGAGTATGACACCCCTATGGTTTATCTGGAATTCATATGAAGGCTGGAAGGAAGAGAGAAAGAGGGAAGTATGGCTTGAGAACTAAGGAAATCAAGAGAGAGGAGAGTAATGTCTATGAATCGGTTCATCCTGTGTTCCTGAGGGCTAAGAGGTGAGGTGGCGCACACGAAAAAGAGAGTCACCTTGGAGGTCAAAACAGCCCAAGTTGTTCCTCATTTAGTGGCCCTTCATTGAAAGCCCTTTACATAAAGGGTACGAGGCTGAAATCTTTATACACATTATTACATTTATACCCTAGACCCCAATCTAAGACTTCTTAATTCTTATTTTTGAAACAGGGAGGAAAACTTAAACTTTAACCAAAAATATGATTAAAATATCCCAATAATAAGATATGAAAGATTCTTATTAAAGTCACTCTAATCCTATTCATTTACCCAGGCCATGGCCCTTGTTAAAATCTCTCAAGTGTTCAACACAATGCTTTGACTCTATACCAAATTCTTTACCATGGCTAAAAGGAATAGCATGATTTGGTTCCTGCTTACCTCTCCTGCCTCATGTTTTTGCCAATCTCTCCTTCAATATTGTATGCTCCAGATATACATAATTTTATGTTTTCTCTCCCTGTCATATTTTCCTGTTTCATTTCTCTTCTTCCTCCTTCTCCATCCTCTTCTTCTTTCATTCTCTCTCTGTTTCTCCCACCCCTCCCCAAACAGCTCTCTTCAGGGACTCAACTCAAACAAGTCCGGCATGTGGTCATGAAAATCTGCTGCCCATTCACCCAGTTTCTCAACCCAGCAACAGCATGAAGAGGAGCATTTGAGCCTTGTCTTGATCTCTCTTTTTTTCTCACTCACTCTCATACATACATGCACACACGCATGCACACACACACACACACACACACATGCCTCCACTCCATCAAACTGCTTCATTTCTTGCCTCAGAAAGTTGCTGATGAAATATTTCTCACCAAGTCATGCATAATTAGTTTAATGCCTCAGTCCCCCAAGAGCATTTTAATTTTCAGAGGAGGCAGTATTTTATTAGCATTAATGTTAACTAACTAAAATAACTCTCATTTTTATAGTGCTTTAGAGTTTACAAGGCACATTTACATATAGTATCAAATTTATACACACAGAATTCAAGAGAAGCACATTTTTTTATAGTTTTTTTTATTAATTAAAAAAAGAATTAACAAAACAATTAGAAATCATTCCATTCTACATGTACAATCAGTAATTCTTAATAACATCACATAGTTGCATATTCATCATTTCTTAGTACATTTGCATCGATTTAGAAAAAGAAATAAAAAGACAACAGAATAAGAATTAAAACATTAATAGAAAGAAAAAAAAAACCCTATACCTCACATGCAGCTTCATTCAGTGTTTTAACATAGTTGCATTACAATTGGGTAGTATTGTGCTGTCCATTTTTGAGTTTTTATATCCAGTCCTGTTGTACAGTCTGTATCCCTTCAGCTCCAATTACCCCTTCTCTCTTTTTTTTTTTAATTAACGGAAAAAAAGAAATTAACCCAACATTGAGAAATCATACCATTCTACATATGCAATCAGTAATTCTTAACATCATCACATAGATGCATGATCATCAATTCTTAGTACATTTGCATCGGTTTAGAAGAACTAGAAACATAACCGAAAAAGATATAGAATGTTAATATAGCGACAAAAATAAAAGTAATAATAGTAAAGTCAAAACAAAACAAAACAAAGCAAAACAAAAACCAATACCTCAGATGCAGCTTCATTCAGTGTTTTAACAAGATTACTTTACAATTAGGTATTATTGTGCTGTCCATTTTTGAGTTTTTGTATCTAGTCCTGTTGCACAGTCTGTATCCCTTCAACTCCAATTGCCCATTATCTTACCCTGTTTCTACCTCCTGCTGGACTCTGTTACCAATGACATATTCCAAATTTATTCTCGAATGTCTGTTCACATCAGTGGGACCATACAGTATTTGTCCTTTAGTTTTTGGCTAGACTCACTCAGCATAATGTTCTCTAGGTCCATCCATGTTATTACATGCTTCATAAGTTTATCCTGTCTTAAAGCTGCATAGTATTCCATCGTATGTATATACCACAGTTTGTTTAGCCACTCTTCTGTTGATGGAGATTTCGGCTGTTTCCATCTCTTTGCAATTGTAAATAATGCTGCTATAAACATTGGTGTGCAAATGTCCGTTTGTGTCTTTGCCCTTAAGTCCTTTGAGTAGATTCCCAGCAATGGTATTGCTGGGTCGTATGGCAATTCTATATTCAGCTTTTTGAGGAACCGCCAATCTGCCTTCCACAGTGGTTGCACCTTTTGACATTCCCACCAACAGTGGATAAGTGTGCCTCTTTCTCTGCATCCTCTCCAGCACTGGTCATTTTCCGTTTTGTTGATAATGGCCATTCTGGTGGGTGTGAGATGATATCTCATTGTGGTTTTGATTTGCATTTGTCTAATGGCCAGGGACATTGAGCATCTCTTCATGTGCCTTTTGGCCATTTGTATTTCCTCTTCTGATAGGTGTCTGTTCAAGTCTTTTTCCCATTTTGTAATTGGGTTGGCTGTCTTTTTGTTGTTGAGATGAACAATCTCTTTATAAATTCTGGATACTAGACCTTTATCTGATATATCATTTCCAAATATTGTCTCCCATTGTGTAGGCTGTCTTTCTACTTTCTTGATGAAGTTCTTTGATGCACGAAAGTGTTTAATTTTGAGGAGCTCCCATTTATTTATTTCCTTCTTCAGTGTTCTTGCTTTAGGTTTAAGGTCCATAAAACCTCCTCCAGTTGTAAGATCCATAAGATATCTCCCAACATTTTCCTCTAACTGTTTTATGGTCTTAGACCTAATGTTTAGATCTTTGATCCATTTTGAGTTAACTTTTGTATAGGGTGTGAGAGATGGGTCTTCTTTCATTCTTTAGCATATGGATATCCAGTTCTCTAGGCACCATTTATTGAAGAGACTGTTCTGTCCCAGGTGAGTTGGCTTGACTGCCTTATCAAAGATCAAATGTCCATAGATGAGAGGGTCTATATCTCAGCACTTTATTCGATTCCATTGGTCAATATATCTATCTTTATGCCAATACCATGCTGTTTTGACCACTGTGGCTTCATAATATGCCTTAAAGTCTGGCATCACTAGACCTCCAGCTTCGTTTTTTTTCCTCAAGATGTTTTTAGCAATTCGGGGCACCCTGCCCTTCCAGATAAATTTGCTTATTGGTTTTTCTATTTCTGAAAAATAAGTTGTTGGGATTTTGATTGGTATTGCATTGAATCTGTAAATCAATTTAGGTAGGATTGACATCTTAACTATATTCAGTCTTCCAATCCATGAACACGGTATGCCCTTCCATCTATTTAGGTCTTCTGTGATTTCTTTTAACAGTTTTTTGTAGTTTTCTTTATATAGGTTTTTTGTCTCTTTAGTTAAATTTATTCCTAGGTATTTTATTCTTTTAGTTGCAATTGTAAATGGGATTCGTTTCTTGATTTCCCCCTCAGCTTGTTCATTGCTAGTGTATAGAAATGCTACAGATTTTTGAATGTTGATCTTGTAACCTGCTACTTTGCTGTACTCCTTTATTAGCTCTAGTAGTTTCGTTGTGGATTTTTCCGGGTTTTCGACGTATAGTATCATATCGTCTGCAAACAGTGATAGTTTTACTTCTTCCTTTCCAATTTTGTTGCCTTGTATTTCTTTTTCTTGTCTAATTGCTCTGGCTAGAACCTCCAACACAATGTTGAATAATAGTGGTGATAGTGGACATCCTTGTCTTGTTCCTGATCTTAGGGGGAACGTTTTCAATTTTTCCCCATTGAGGATGATATTAGCTGTGGGTTTTTCATATATTCCCTCTATCATTTTAAGGAAGTTCCCTTGTATTCCTATCTTTTGAAGTGTTTTCAACAGGAAAGGATGTTGAATCTTGTCAAATGCCTTCTCGGCATCAATTGAGATGATCATGTGATTTTTCTGCTTTGATTTGTTGATATGGTGTATTACATTAATTGATTTTCTTATGTTGAACCATCCTTGCATACCTGGGATGAATCCTACTTGGTCATGATGTATAATTCTTTTGATGTGTTGTTGGATACGATTTGCTAGAATTTTATTGAGGATTTTTGCATCTATATTCATTAGAGAGATTGGTCTGTAGTTTTCTTTTTTTGTAATATCTTTGCCTGGTTTTGGTATGAGGGTGATGTCGGCTTCATAGAATGAATTAGGTAGTTTTCCCTCCGCTTCGATTTTTTTGAAGAGTTTGAGGAGAATTGGTACTAATTCTTTCTGGAACGTTTGGTAGAATTCACATGTGACGCCATCTGGTCCTGGACTTTTCTTTTTAGGAAGCTTTTGAATGACTAATTCAATTTCTTTACTTGTGATTGGTTTGTTGAGGTCATCTATGTCTTTTTGATCAAAGTTGGCTGTTCATGTCTTTCCAGGAACCCGTCCATTTCATCTAAATTGTTGTATGTATTAGCATAAAGTTGTTCATAGTATCCTGTTATTACCTCCTTTATTTCTGTGAGGTCAGTAGTTATGTCTCCTCTTCCATTTCTGATCTTATTTATTTGCATCCTCTCTCTTCTTCTTTTTGTCAATCTTGATAAGGGCCCATCAATCTTATTGATTTTCTCATAGAACCAACTTCTGGTCTTATTGATTTTCTCTATTGTTTTCATGTTTTCAATTTCATTTATTTCTACTCTGATCTTTGTTATTTCTTTCCTTTTGCTTGCTTTGGGATTAATTTGCTGTTCTTTCTCCAGGTCTTCCAAGTGAACAGTTAATTCCTGCATTTTTGCCTTTTCTTCTTTTCTGATATAGGCATTTAGGGCAATAAATTTCCCTCTTAGCACTGCCTTTGCTGCATCCCATAAGTTTTGATATGTTGTGTTTTCATTTTCATTTGCCTCGAGGTATTTACTAATTTCTCTTGCAATTTCTTCTTTGACCCACTCGTTGTTTAAGAGTGTGTTGTTGAGCCTCCATGTATTTGTGAATTTTCTGGCATTCTGCCTATTATTGATTTCCATCTTCATTCCTTTATGATCCGAGAAAGTGTTGTGTATGATTTCAATCTTTTTAAATTTATTAAGACTTGCTTTGTGACCCAGCATATGGTCTATCTTTGAGAATGATCCATGAGCACTTGAGAAAAAGGTGTATCCTGCTGTTGTGGGATTTAATGTCCTATAAATGTCTGTTAAGTCTAGCTCCTTTATAGTAATATTCAGATTCTCTATTTCTTTATTGATCCTCTGTCTAGATGTTCTGTCCATTGATGAGAGTGGGGAATTGAAGTCTCCAACTATTATGGTATTTGTGTCTATTTCCTTTTTCAGTGTTTGCAGTGTATTCCTCACGTATTTTGGGGCATTCTGGTTCAGTGCGTAAATATTTATGATTGTTATGTCTTCTTGTCTGAATTTCCTAGTCGGCCCGGGCGACAAGCGTGGCGGGAGGGCGCCAGCGGCAGCGGCGCGTGCATGAGAGTGCACGTTCCCGGGGAGTCATGGGTTTGAAGGGGCCTCCCCCGCCCGTCACTGTTCTCCGCGGCCTGGGGATTTCCGATCCAATTCTCTCAGTTGGTCCCGGGGGCCTCGCGTCGTGTGGCCACCAGCCGCTGCGGTTTCAGGGGACCGCCTCTCCAATTCTCCCAGATGGCCCGGGAAGGGGGAAGGGAGTTACTCCGGCCCAGGAAGGGGGAAGGGAGCGCCACCTGCTCACCTCGGCGATCTCACCCAAGCAGCTTCTCTCAGCCAGCCAGCTGTTCCAGGATGGGGTATGCTGTCTTTTTTATCTCTGTTGTGGCTTTGGGCGCTGTTCTGTATCGTTTCTACTCCCCTAGTAGCTGTCCTCGAGAAGAAACTAAGATCCGCGCGTCTTACTAAGCCGCCATCTTCTCCGGAAGTCCGAGAAGCACATTTTTGTTAAAAGAGAAAAGCTATCTTGGATTGCATTTTCTTCCTGTGGTGTAACTATTTCCCCTTACTTGAATGGGAGGGTTAGCATTTAAATTGAAATATATGCAAACAAGGAACAATGTTAAACTCTAGACTATTTGTATAATTAGGAGAACCTATAGAATATTCCTACATTTTAATTGAAATTTTTAATTTTATTAACAAATAATCATCATTGCAACAAATTTTAAAAGTGGAAGTTCATCTCAAAAGGGAACAGATGTGAATATATTGTCATCAGAAGAATAATTAGTCATCACTAAAAAAGGGTAGAATTCCACTCATGATTATGCTGGAAACACAATGCTGGATCTTTTACTGGCTTTTATTTTGTTTCTTTCTTTGCCCTTTCTTACATTTGGAGATTCATTAGAAAAGAAAACATGTAGTCATTTTCTTCTTGGATCTCAGTTCTCTGAATTCAGGTATTGAAGGCTTTTGAGCAGAAGGAGCGATGTGACTAGAGGGGAATTTGTAAAATCTTAATCAAATGGCTATGGCCAACTTACAATGAATTTTGAGATTGGAAGTGGAGAATATTGGCCTGGAATCTAGAAAAGACATAATTAGAGTCCCATCCAGAGTAGCAGCAGTTTAGATGGAAAAAAGGTGAAATATACCTTCCTGCAGCTCCAGTATTGACTCAGGTGTCTTCTTCCTTCCAAGATGTGACATGTGCAAGCCTATTGGTAACTTACCAAACAGCTCAAGCACAGGGAAAAGCCAAATTCAATAAGGCAATGTAATCAGAACTTCTACATTTCTTCATACAAAATGTCCTGCATTTGTCCAACAATTTTAAGAAGAAGAAGAAACAGAACTGATTTTAAAAAGACACTAAAAATAGAAAAAGGACACAGGAGAACCATTTATTATATGTAATAGATATGAACTTCAAAATACATTGATAAACAAGAACACAGATGACAAGGTAGAAAACATTACCAGAGAGCTAAAATCTATAAGAATCAAATGGAAATTCTAGAATGAAGAAATACAGAGATTAGAATATAATAAATAGATACAAAAGATTAGATACAGATCAAAAGAGGATTAGTGAGCTGGGAGACAGATCAGTAGCAAATATCCAGATTGAAGCACAGAGGAAAGAAAAGATTGAAATTCCACAAACGAGCATAAGAAACATATGGATAATAGTGAACAGGTGTTATTTGCATATCATTTAAATTACAAAAAGAAAAGAAAAAATATGGCAGAAACAATAACTGAAGAGATAATGGCTGACAATCTCCTAAAACTGACCAAAGCTATCAACCAGACTGAAAGAGTGTTAGGAATTATAAGCATAATAAAACAAAGAAACTCATCTCTGAGATATGGAAATATCATAGAAAAATTGCAACTCTAAAAACTGGAGTGGGGGAAAATTTTGAAGCATCCAGAGGAAAATAGGTCTAAGGCATTAAGAGCATCAAGAATAAGATTGACAGCTTACTTCTTGATATAAATAACAGAAGCCAGATGAAAATTAGTTATCTTGAAAATGTTAAAAGAAAATAATCACTGACCTAGTATCTTAATGTAGAAAACCATATCCTTCAAAATTTAAGTCAGGATAAAGACACTTCTTGATTAAACAACACAGAATTATTGGCAGCAAAACTATAAAAACAAAAAACAAAGTGAGTTTCTTCAACAGAAGAAAAAGGATTCCAAAAAAAAGCATGAAAATTCAGAAAGGAATGATGAGTGATGGGAATGATAAATATGTGAGTAAATATGCATGAATATTGTCTGTACAAAACAATAATGATATTTCATGTGGGATTTCAAATATATGTATAATTAAAATGTCTGGCAACAATAGTACAAAAGTTGGTGATTATAAATGGAATTAAAGTACTCTAAATCTAAGCATTGTCTGGAAAGTAGTAAGAAATCCTAATATATACTGTATTCTAACAAATGAAGGATTCTTGTTCTCATCTCTTAGGATTATCAGCAAAAGAATGATAAAGAATTTACAAAATTGAAGAGCAGGAAAATGAAAAATAAAAATATCATTATTAATCCAAAAGAAGGGAAGAAAGGTAGTAAAAACTATATAAAAGTGGTAGATGATATGGAAAAAAATAGAAATTTGGTAAATACAAACCCATATATACACTGAGTGCATTAAATGTAAGGACCAAATAATCCAATTATAGGACAATATATACTGGATTTAAAATAATCAATATGTTCCTTACAAGAAATATACCTAAATATCAGGATACAAAACAGATAAAATTAAAAGGATGTGGGGATCTAAATGGAAAATTAACTAAAAGATAGATGTTGTAGCTATAGTAATATTAGAATAAGTCTTCTTTAAGGAAAAATGGTTTTGGAGACAAAGAGGGATATTTTGTAGTAATAAAATGTAAATCCACCAGGAAGATAGAGTAATTCTAAGTATTTATTTACCTAATAGCATAGCTTCAGAACATATAAAGCAAAAATTGATAGAACTGTGAGGAGAAATAGACAAAACTGCAACCATAGTAGAAGATTTTAACTCTCATTTACCTTAAGTTGGTGTTAAAAAAAAAAAGGCAAAAATGCAGAAAGGATGTAAAAGCCAGAAGACCTCAATCCCTAATTGAAATTTATAGAACAGTGCATGTACAATAGCAGACTACATATTTTTTGCAAGGACTCATGGAATATTTGCCAAAATTGACTATATACTGTTCCATAAAACATGCTTTAACACATTTCTAAAGATTTAAATCACTTGGAATATGTTTTATGATGACACAGGATATAAACAAAATATCAATAAAAAGAAGTAACCAGAAAATCCTCAAATGTTTGAAAATTAAGCAATATGTTGTTAATTAACATGAGTTAATAATAAATCAAGTGGAAATTAGAAAGTATGTTCAACTTGTATTGAAAATATGACATTTTAAAACTTGTAAGATTCAGTTAAAGCTGTGTACATATTAGAAAGGAGAAAAATTGAAAAAAAACAGCAATCTATTCATCTCAAGATGTTTACATTTGAAAAAGAATGATAAGCTAAACCTAAAGAAATCAGAAAAAAAGGAAATAATTAAGAGAGTAGAAATTTATGAAATGAAAATCATAGACTAGGAAAATGAATTAATTCAAAGATTTTTTCAAAAGAGTAATAAACTGATGAATCCATAGCAAAATCAACAAGGAGAGAGAGAGAGAGAACCACACTTTATCAATATAAGGAAAAAATATATATACGTCATATCTAAAGATATTAAAATATGATTAACCTCCCCTTCTCTACATGGGACATGACTCCCAGGGGTATAAACCTCGCTGGCAACATGAGACAGAAATCCTAGAATGAGCTGGGACTCAGCATCAAGGAATTGAGAAAACCTTCCTGACTGAAAGGGGGAAGAGAGAAATGAGACAAAATAAAGTCCAGTGGCTGAGAGCTTTCAAACAGTCAAGAGGTTATCCCGGAGGTTATTCTTACGAATTTTATAGAGATCTCCTTTTTGGCTTAAGGTGTGTTAGAGAGGCTGGAAGGAAGTGCCTGAAACTGTAGAGCTGTGTTCCAGTAGCCATGTTTCTTAAAGATGATTGTACAATGACATAGCTTTTGCAATGTGACTATGTGATTGGGAACACCTTGTGCCTGATGCTCCTTTTATCTATAATATTGACAGATGAGTATAAAATATGGATTAAAAATAATAGAGGAAAAAATAAAATAAAATATTAAATATTAGGTCAATTTTTGATAATACAGTTGACAATTTAGACAAAATGAAACAAATTACCAAAACAGACACAAGATGAAATTAAAAACCTGAAAAATACTATATTTATTAAAGAAATTGAACTTGTAATTAAAATAAAATCTTTCCCACAAGGAAGTATGAAGACCCAGATGACTTCATTTCTCCTAAATTCTCTTTCAGACACTTGAGGGAGTAATGCTAAGATTACAAACTCTTCCAGAAAATAGAAAAACTCCCAATTTATTTTATAAGGCTGGCATAATTTGACACTCAAGCTTAACAAGGGTATTAAAAATAAAATAATATAAGGATAAATATATCTCAAAAACACAAATGAAAAAACCTAAGCAAACTTATGGTATATCAAATCCAGAAACAAATGAAAAGTATTTTTAAAAGTAGAATATATCACAACCAAATGTACTTATTCCAGAAATGTTACCAATATTATTCACCAACTTGACAAAATAACAGAGAAAAGTTATGTGATCATTTCCATAAATGCAGGGGGGCACATAATGAAAACCCTTAGCAAACAAGGAATAAAAAACTCTTCCTTAATCTGACAGAGTACCTATAAAAAACCTAAAGTAAACATATAATGATGAAATGTTGAAAGACATCCCCCTGAGATAAAAAAATGAGACAGAGATATCCACTGTTGATTTTTCTACTTACATTGTGCCAGAATCATTGTACTGGAATCATTTAACAGTGTACTGGAAGTGCTAGCCAGTGTAATAAAACAAGAAAATGAAATGGATGTCATAAACTTATAAGAAATAAAAATTAAAATATGATTTTTTTCATTGACAATGCATTGCAGTTATTGAAAATCCACAAGACTCTATAATCTATTTTAAAACATCATCCACCTAGAACTAAAACTAAAATAATAATAATAATATCAAAATATGAAAGATTTCTAAAATGAAAACTACAAAATATTGTTCAGAGAAATTTTTAAAGGCTTAAATAAACAGAAGGATAGAACATGCTTAATGAGTCAGAATACTCAATACATAATTACCAGCTCTTCCTAAAGTGACTTCTACATTCCATGCAATTCCCATCAAAACCTCAGAAGATTTTTTCCATGAATATAAACCAGCTGATTCAAAACTTTATAGCACATACAGAGACCATGAGGAAAAAAGGCAATCGTGAAGAGGAACAGTTAGAGGACTTTCATTACCAGTTACCAAGATTAATTATAGAGCTACAGCTAATTAAGGCAGTGTGAAGATAAACTAATAGATGAATGAAACAGAAAATAGCATACAGAAACAGACTGCACACATGCAGTCACTTGATTATTAACAAAGGTGACACAGCAGTTCAGTGGAGGAAAAAATGCCTTTTTAATAAATGGTGCCATGATAATTCCTGACTCCTTATTTACAATAGACACAAAAATCAATTCCAGATGGACTATTGCCCTAAATTCAAATGGTAAAATAATGAGCCTTCTAAAATATACCATAGAAGAATGGAGCCTTGAGTAATGTCTTAAACAAGACACACACACAAAGAACTAACCACATGGAAAAAGATTGATCAATGAAAATCTTTTCATCAAAAGAACCATTAAGAGTGTTATGGGGCAAGCACAGCATGGGAAAAGATATTTGCAATTCATGTGCTAGACAAAAGATTCAACTGCAGATTATATAAAGAACTCCCCCAGTAAACAAGAAAAAGACAAGCCATGGGGTGGGGGGGAAATGGGTGAAATATTAACCAGGCATGTCACCAAAAAAGGATATCCAAGTGACTGTTAAACATATCAAAAGGTGCTCAAAATTGTTAGTCATTAGGATTAGGTAAATTTAAGCTACAGGGCAGTAACACTACCACCAGAACGGCTAAAATAAAAACTACCACTGACACCACATAGCCTTAATGAGGATGTGGAGTCACTGGAACAATCCTCCTCTATGGGAGGGACTAATGAAAACCAGGCAGCAGTACCTACCAAAGCTGGGCACATGTATACTCTCTGATGCAAGAATTTCCCTCCCAAGTATGCACCCTACAAGAATGCATACATAAGAGTCCTAATGGATGTAGACAAGAATGTCTCAGAAAGGACTATTTGCAATGGTCAAAAATGGGAAAGCACCTAAAATAAAATGTTGTATATGCATGCAATGAAAAAATATACTGTAAGGAGGATGGACAAACTATTGGCTCATACAAGCATGTGGCTAAACCTCAGAAACATGTTGCTGAGTCCAAGAAGCCAGACACAAAAGAGTGAGCACTGTATGATTCTAATTATATAGGTTCAAAAACAGACTACGCTATTTGGTAGTGTTAGAAATCAGGGTAATGTTCTCTGTGGGGGTGTGGTGATAGGAAAGCAGCACCCTGGAGCTTCTGTTTAGGTGCTGGGAAACAGGGAGGGCTTAATTTTAAGAGTTCTTTGAGCGATACACTTATCACATGCACTTTTCTGATGTTTTTCAAAAGGTTTGCTCAATTAGGGGATAACTTATAAATGAACAGCTGCAGCATTTCAAAGCCTTACTACATGTTCTCTCTAGTCTCTGGGACAATTTAATGTTTTACCCCTTTTTTAATATTGCTTCTCCAAAAGATTTGGCTGCACTGAATCCTTGAAAGGGTCTTGTGCTACTGATCAGGAGACAGGTTTTAAAAAATAGCAACTTTTTAAAAAGGAATGGAAATTTAATACCGCAAATTCCATGTATATTTAAAATATTATAACATGGAGAGTAAGGCACAAAAAAAAAAAAAAAACAAAATCTAAGCTGTAAGAAAAGGACTGTAACCAGTAAAAGAAATAACTAGAGAATTTAGAACAATGCATAGAAAGTTTCAGATGTTGCAAAACTGCTTTTCCTTCAATTACATGCCTGGAACCTACAAATTCAACTCTCCTGGTTGAACTCAGGACACAATTAAGACATAAATTCAACTTTTCTGCTCATTATCTGATGACCCCTTTGTTGCAAATTGCTCAGTTCCTGAGCATGTGCTGCATTTTCAACAACCGGCAGGCCTCTAGAAGCTTTAGCTGTTGTGTGCACCTAAGCCACATCACAAGCACCAATTTCCCTTTCATTTGAAATCCTGCCACAATCTCTCCCCCAGAGGACAGCCCTAAGCACAACAGTTTCACATCTCAGGCAGACGTGGCCCACCGGAACCTAAGTGGGGACACATTCCAAAGGTATGCCTGCCCTCAGATCCTGGCCCCCAAACTATCTCCTTGCAGCAGAAACTGGTCTGGAAACAAGACAATCACTTTATTGAGTAGGGGTGGAGGAGGGTAGAGGAAGAGAGCTGGAAAGGAGAAGGAGGGTTAAGGAATGGGAAACCAACAAATGTGGTTCCTTTTCAGGAAGCTGCCAGGCTGGATCTTGCAGAGCACCTCATATTTTTTTGAGATGTGTTTTCTTTGAGGTCCCCCTCTGCAGATACCCAAGTGCCCTCCTTTCAGCACAGGACCTTGCATCACCACCAGCCCCAGGAAGGAGCCATGGCATGGCAGTGGTCATGCTTTGCTTGGATAAGCTTTATCATAATCTTCATAAACCTCAATGCTCAAGGTGCAGAGGGAGATTGGAGGAAGCTTGTTTTTTCCACTGGTTTCTCTCTGACTGCTATGGCTAATGATTCCTAGAACAGGAAGCTGGGAAATGGAGGTGGGAGACACTCTTCTGACCAGTCAGGTTTCCTCATCCTCTTAGGGTACAACTGATTAGGAAAAGCTTCAGTGTTACATAGCCTCCTTCCTTCAGAGCACTTTCTCATCAAAAGGTGAATGGGTTGCTGGCTCCTGAGAATTGCCCACCTCTGAGAAGCAGGCAGGAGTCTCCTGGTTGTGTTGTGGTGTTTCTGCCCCATCACAACACCCCAGTGATACAGGAGAACAAGAAAACTGAACCCCTTCATTCCTTCAGTGTGTGTACCCACCATCCTCAGTACTTGGAATGCATCCATGAACAGAACAAAGAGTTCTAACCAAGCAGACTCATGCTAGTCAAGTGAAACAGAGAGTGAACAGTAATAAATAAGTAAATCATATAGAGGTTAGGAGATGTGAGAACAATAAAAACAGCAAGGTCAGCGTGATGGGCAGTAGTTAGGTGAGCAGGTGGGCTGTAGCATTAAACAGGGTACAGGCCAGGCTTCCTGGAAGAAAGACATATGAACAGAGGCTTTAAGGAAACAAGGGTGTTGCTTGTGTGACTATAGGAGGAAGGCAAAGGAGCAGCCCATGCAAAGGTCTCAGGTGGCAGTGGGGCCAGGGTGGTCGGGGTGGGTGGGGCCAAGCCAGCAAGGGACAGGAGGGCTGGTGATGAGACCAGATGGATACCAGGAGACCGGGTCAGATAGGACTTTGCAGGCCACCTAAGGACTTAGATAAATGGGAGACTTTGCTATTCTGAGAGTTTCGTGGCATAATTCACCCTGGTGCTGACTCTGGGGTGAGAGCAAAACAGTTAGGTCCTTCAAATATGATTGACAACCTTCAAATATGATGCCCCTTCAAATATTCAAGTTTAAGTTAGATAGCTCCACACCCATGCCACTCAATTAGCCCTGTTGACAACCTATATGTTTAACCACATGGTTTAATCATTCAACTGACCCATCAAGAGCTGAGAATACAATTTTGAGTTTATTGCTTGCAGAAAGAGTGGTTTTACTTTGAGTCATATCCCTCTCCTCTACCCAAACTTCCTTGTAATCAAAGATACAGAGTCCTAAGACCCCTAACTGGGGTGCAAACTACACCCTTAGAATATAGCAATGCTAAATGGCAATTCAGGGGCCCCCTATCACTAACACTTGCTCCAATCCTCTGCACCTCATCACCCATGATGCTTTAGGGAATGTAGTACATTTTAAAATATTGACACAGTAAACACATTATTATTTCAGGGTTGTGGTAGATTAGGGGAGCTCAGTTATGGTTCTCAAATCATTCTGAGTAGAGCTATTAGCCTCTTTATAGAAAGAACTATCGTTTCTTGTTCTAAGGACATGAAGCCAGGGGAATACAGAACCATGGTGAGTACTGTGCTCCTCCCACCCCAGAAATCCAGCAGACAAGAATAAGAAGGTGAGTTTGGAGATGCTACATGGAGATCAGCCAGAATAGAGATTGTTCAGTTCTGATGTCAACCCGTGGCCCACAGGTTCAACTCCAACTGGCAGCTATGTTTTATTTGCACTGTACAGTTTTTAAAACATTAGCAAACCAGGATATTTCATGCTAAAAATTGTACTGGCTGGTTTTCTTTAATCAGACGGCTATCTGGCAACTACCAAACCTGAACTCCACATGGTTACAGGCTGGGCCTGAGTCACGGCCATCCCCATGGGTCAGGCAGCCTGTCTCCAGCCCACCCCACTCCCACACTTGCCAGTACTTACTTCTGTCCTATTTCACTCACTATAGTTCTAAAGTCATCAATGCCTCATCTGCTCTAAAACCCTCTGTATACAATATAGCAAACTGAGGCCTAGAATAAAAGAGGAAATACTGCTCTGTCAGAAAACAGAAACCTGTTACATTCCAGCCACCCCTGGAAAAGCATGGGCCTAAATATAAAAAAACTCCCAGGAATCAAATTCACCTAGGCCAGTCCTTCCCTCTAATGCAATCTGGTGGCCAAGCCACTGGGGTCAGGTTCTTTGTTATGTTGTAGAATTATTTTTAATTTGGCTTTTTTTCTGGTTCACTCAGCATCCCACATTGAACTGCATTTGGGGCTAAAGGTTTAAACAAGCAAACAGAGTTAGGGGCCCCCAGCTTCACCTGTGTTCAGGTGGAAACCATAAAACACCAGACTCCTGATGAGCTCCACTGGAGGCTGGGGGAAACCCAGCTTAATGGCCCTGGGCCCTTGGACTGGGGTCAAATGATGGGTCTGCCTGCCGCTCTCCCTCACCAGACATGTGGCCCGGCCAGAGGACCACTCTCTGTGCCCTTTTAACTCCATTCTGCCTTTGGGACCCACAAAGACCCATGTTCTGTTCCTTGCCCATTCTCACAAAGCTCTAGACTTTACCACATAATAGCATAGTGCCTTTTCCCCGTGGAAATTCCCACATTAGGTTTTACTATAGCAGAGGAAGAAAAGCATTCCATGAATCAATAAGAAGGGAAGGGAGGGATTTGAGAAATCAGAAAGCTTTCCTAGTCAATCATTCATTCATTCATTCATGTAACAAACCAGCCTTGAGCCTCTACTGTGCCAGGTGTTTAGAAGACCAAACCATGACATACCTGCTCTGCCCCCATGAGACGCCGATCACAAATCCCAATAATGTGACATGTGGTCATCGAGGGGCCTCTCTGGAGCCTCAGTTTCCTTGTCTGTGTAGAAGGACTCCACTAGCTTCCCCACAGGCTGGCTTACAGGAACAAATGAGGACAAGGGGTGTTAGCTGCAAAGCTCCCCTGCAGTGCATGCTCATCTCAGCTTGCGTGTGCTCAGAGGGTCTGACCCACGGTGGGGCTGGCTCTTCACTAAATGAACATGGGAGGAAGGCAAGCTTGTCCTTAGAGGAGAAAGCTAAGACATGGAGGAGTGACGGAGGCAGAAAACCACCATGTAGCAACCATTGTAATAATTAATTTGGGGAAGACTAATCAACATGTGATAAAACTAGTGATTAAAGTGTGAAGAGTAACAGAATGTTTCATGATAAAACATCTTCTGGCAAAATACTTTAAAGTCCACATCACCTGTAACGGGACAAACCCACATGGCACACCTGTGGATTGGCTGCGTGGAAAAGAGCTCAGCATCCCTCCTTGGTCTTCATGCCAAAGGCATAAAGCAAATCTAATTATGAGGAGACATTAGAGAATCTCAGACTGAGGAGCTTTCTACCAAATATCTGACCTGTACTTTTCTAAACTGCCAATGTTGTGAAAGACAGAAAAACTGAAGGGCTATTCCAGACTGAAGGAGGCTAGGGAGACACAGACAAGTCCATCGCATCATCCAGGGCTTCTTATTGCCATAGGGTATATTATTGGGATTATTGGTGAAATCTGAGTTAGTTCTATAGATTAGATAATAGTTTTGTGTAAATGTTCACTTTCTAGTTTGATAATTATACTGCGGTTATGTAAGAGAATGTCTTTATTTTTAGAAAATGCACAAAACGTTTTAGGGGTAAAGATGAATCATTTCTGAAACTTGCTCTCAAATAATTCGGGAAGAATATGTATGTGGAGAGAAAGAAAGAGGGAAATTAAGCAAATGTGGTAAATGACTAGCACTTGGGGACCCTAGGGGAAGCATATACCAGAATTCCTTGTACTATTCAATCAATTTTTTTAATAAGCCTGAATTTTTTTTTTAAATGGCAACAAAGGGGCCAAGAAGGGTACAGCATTGTGTCCCTTCCCTTGCCCGGAACCTTCCCGCAGCATAAGAGAGGGGCCCGGCTGTGCTTCTGGGAAAACCCAGATGTGCTTCACCCAGTTTTCCTTCTGTCTGCAGGGCTTTGGCTAACCACGAGGAGCTAGGAGAGGGTGCTCAATGCACCCGCTCCCTCCGCCATGGTTTCCCGAAACTGCCCATCCACACTGCCCATCCACACCGCCCAGCGCTGTCACAGGACTTGCTCTCATTCCCATGCCAACTGGGGCCCTACAGTTGATCTCCTGGAACCCAGGGCCCACATGAGCCCTTCCCTTCCTGGCAGGAGGCAGGGTGCCGCCACCTCCTCTGCCAGCAGCGAGACATGGTGCCGAAGTGGGTGGTAGCGGGGCCCAGGGAGTTGTTTGCACCACCTGGGGCCACCACTGCTGGGCTCTTCAGACGCCACGTGGGCCTTGTGCTCAGCTCCTAGCCCTCCTGGAAAACCGTTGGAAAAATCAGCCCAGGGTGGGACCCTTTGCATTTTGGGGAGTCATGAAATAGCCAATCCCAGAGACGGGGCATGACATAAACCACTGCCGCCAACGCCACCACCACCACAGAAACACCTAACTGGCGACAAGAATTTATCCCCTCCCTACACCTAAGACAATCCAGAGAAAGTGCGAGAGTGCCCCCTTCTTCCCAGAGCTGGAATTGTCCTCACTGGCCCATCACACATTCAGCCTTAAGAGTGTTTAAAATCAGAACTTTAGCAGCATTATGTTGATTGAAAAAAATCTAGACACAAAAGTACAAAGAGCACATGATGCCATTCATATAAAATGTCTAAAATAAGCAAATTAATAGAGAACAAAAGTAGAATGGAGGTTGGCAGGGGCCAGGAGGGAGTGGGGTGGAAAGGAATGGGGAGATATCGCTTCATGGGAAGAGTTGCTGTTTGGGGCATGAAAAGTCTTCATAATTCCTCGTGAGGATGGTAATGATGCTGTGAATGTAATGGAGACCACTGAAAATTCCATCAAAGGAGCTAAAATGGGAACAGATATGTTGTATGTTACCACAATCATCTCTTAAATGCGTCTGCTTCCAGGGCACCCTGTGTTAAGTGCAGTCTGCAGCTGACCCTTCAGCCAGCACTTCCGTTTGCAATGAGAGTGCATGCTCACTATCTCCTGAGTGACATCTTCCTTTCAATGACTTCAAGAGCAAAACAGAGTAGCAGCCATAGCATCCTCTGAAATACAATTCAAAACAGGCCCATAGGTGGGTGAAGTTGCTTATCCAAATGTAGGAAGACCCTCCTCAGACAGCCTCAGCATCTCCATCTTAAAAGCTCAGTGGCTGGGAGGGGTGGCCTTTCTGACATTCATGCCTAACAGGGCAGGGGAGACACCGCACTGCTGGAGACAAAGTCCAGGGGAGGGGTGGGCCTGAAGCCAGATGAGATGGACAGCTGGCAGGGAAACCATCCCCAGTTACTCACTTGGGCAGAAAAATCCAAAGGAACTTACTTGTCCTATTGGGACTGACCCAGTCCAGAGCGAGCTCGGTTTCCCAGGAAGCCACTGTTGTCTCCTTCCCTCAGTGAGAGCCACCGGAATGGAAATAACTGTCAGCTCCAAAGAGAACATTTCTTGGACCTGGTCCACCCTGAGCAAAGATCCAGGACTACAGAGTTCAAGGCTCCTGGGCACTCTAGAAATTTCCAAATGGGGAGGACAGGTGCTGCTTCAGGACCAGTCACTACCTGTCCCTGGAGTTTGTGAGCAGAAGCAAGACCGTCAGGCTCAGTGAGTATGTGAGAAACACAGCTACGTGTGTTTGCACGAGGAACCACATATGTGGACATTTTTTGATAAGAGAAAAAAAGAAATGACAAATATTTATCAATAGAGGAATGGCCAAATAAATCATGACACATCCCTACTGGTAATTGCCAGGAAACAGTTCAAAAGAATGAGGTGGGTCTTTATGCATGTTCAAAGAAAACGCTCTGTGATATATTAATGAGAGGCAAAATGATTTCATCTGTGTTAAAACCTGTGCACCTGGAGGTACGCAAACATGTGGTTAAGTACACAGATAAAGGCTCAGGTTGTTTGAACTCCACTCTTCTCTAACCCTCAACCACCAGCACTTAGCATAGAGTCAGATATGTAAGAGGTGCTCATTGCACAGTTGTTGGAAAAACTAATCTATGAATCAATGAATGAGTGAACTACTGCTTTGTTGATTCACTTGCAAAAGTCTATTAAACAGTTATTTGCATAATACATGGGATCTGTTCCATGTTCCTAAATAAAATATAAATATATTTTCCCAAAGTGGGTGTGGGTGGTTCAAATATTAATGGGTATGTGTTTATATCTGTAACACATATGTGTGTTTTCAAAAAAGGGAACATGAAAATGAGACCAAAAAAAAGCAACTCCCATTACATCAACAGGCCCCTCGATGTGAGATGGAAGTCAGGCATCTGTCTTTGGAAATCCTGGCAGCTCTTTGGGTATTATCCCCCCTTTCACACCTCAGCTGACAGCCCTTACTTTTAATTTCAGAGAGAATTGTCTTTGAGGAGCAATCCTAGCTCCTTCTTCCATCAGCGTTTGGTTCACAGAAAAGGTCAGGGTTGAAATTGGATTTATTCTCTGCATTTCCAAGGTTGCAGCAGAAAGTGAAACATCAGAAAGCCTTGTGATCAAATAACCAATGTGATCAGATAACCTTTCATTACACAATAAAGGCCACCTGCTCTGGCCTCCACCTTGCCACACTGGAGAAAGGGGACTGTGGAATGCTGAGCTTCTAAGGCTGGCTCAGAAATACTGCTCTGGCTGCAAAGACAAAACACAGCTGTCTTCTCCACTTGCATTTCAGTTTTCAAGGCCCCCAATTCTCCAGTTTCCCCATGGCTCCAGTTTTCAGGCTGGATGAAGTTTAGTGATTTCACTAGTCCTGCATGTCATTAGGTGTCGAGGGTGCTGGTTCTTTCTCCTTCATTCACAAGCTATGTGAATTGGGCAAGTTCCTTGGCCTCTCTGAGCCTCAATTTTCTCATCTGTAAAATGGCAATAATGATACTTAGAAGCATAAATGAGTAGCACATGTGCAAGCACAGAATGCTAACCAGCTGGGAAGGGCTCAGCTTAAGCACCACTCTTTGGGAAGCCTTCCCTGACCCACTCGTGGCAAATCTCCTGTGCCTCCTCCGGCTCTGAATGGGCCCTCAGTCATTACATGGAGCAGCTCATTTGCAACTGTTTGTCTTTCTACAGTCCCCTGCACCAGACTGCGACTGCCCTGAAGGTGGGGATCATGTCTTAGGAACCCTTCTGTCTCCACTACACAGCACAAGGCACTTGATCTATACCTACTAAGATAATTGGCTATGATTATAATAACCAAAGGTAGATGATTGAGTCACTAAATACTGCATGAAATGTTAATACAGAGTAGGATTTCTTATGTCCCATTTAAAAATGAAGACATTGAGGCTTGCAAAGGGGAGTTGCTTCTCCTAAGATTGGACAGCTGGTACCCAGACTCCAAGTGGATAGCAGACCTTTGACACAAGGGCAATGCTGCTTCCACCACCAAATACCTTTTCCCAGAGAGAGCTGCAATTAAAGTTAGATCATGCAGTTAAATTTGAATTTCAAGTAAACAACAAATCTTTTTTTTTGCATAAATCTGTCCCATGTAATATTTAGGACATACTTCTACTAAAAAACTGAATTTGCTATTTATCTAAATTCAAATGTAACAAGGTATCTTGTATTTCTGTTTTCTTTCTAAGTTTGGTAGCTCTAAGCCCAGACCCCAGCATGGACTTATCTCCTCTGTCCCCACCACAGCCCTCTTGCTGACCTCAGACTTTGGCAGGTGTGGGATGGGGCCAGATGGCACCTTTGATGAAAGTGAGAGGGGCAGGGAAGGAAGAAGAGTGTGGCACAAAGCTGGGGGCTCCGGGTGTCCCTGAAGCCACAGACACCTGAGAAAGGAGAATCCAGAAAGGCGCGATGAGAAGCAACACAGAAGAGAAGGAGAGGTCCAGGTTTTGTCATCAGAGCTGGAATCCAATCAAGAAAATACTACTTTCCAACTTAAGTCTTGGTCAGGCTGAATATGTTGGAAAAATATTCCCAAACCTCATAGAATCATTGGGGTGATCACATGAAAACATCCACATTTAGCACTTGGCACAAGGCCTGAAACTTACCAAAGATCACCAACTTACCAAACTCCCCAGAGTAGCTTTTGTTATTATTCATATTAACATAAGAATTGAACATATTGCAGATGCCCAGGAATGTAACTAGAATCATACATAGACTTTCCCATGCAAACCTCATGACACTTCTCCGAGGTGGTTACTGTTGTTAATTGCTATGTATTGGAGTGCAGTGATGTTGACACTTCCCAAGGCCACATGGATGCTAAGTGGTGGAGACAAGATTCAAACCCAGGGCTACTTGTGCTTAAAGTTTTTCTTTCTCCACTGTGTCAAGCTGTTTTGAAGGATCCTTTGGGAGCTTCAGCTTTGGATATTCCATGGCTTCAAACCATTCCTTGCTGAAACAGCCCCTTGAGCCCTGAGAAAGGGGGCATAGAAGTGGGAAGGATTGGCCCATGCCTCTGCTCAGTGGCCAAAGGAGGGGAGGTCCAGGCCAACTTGGACCCTCTCCCCAAGCCCTCAGAGTGGCCAGGCCTGGGAGCAGGGCTGCACTCCTGGCCTGTGACCTCCTGCTCATGCTTCCAGGCCTTCCACTTTGCTCTGTCTCTTTTGGTCCAGAGCCAGAAGTGGGCTGTGGAAAGACAGGAGGGTGGACAAGTCTGAATGGAGCCCCCCTCCAATGGTCATCCCCCTCCCAGCCCCAATTCACTTAATGATTGCAGGAAGTGGTTTGTCCATTTAGAAGTTGTCTCAGCTCTGGAGCCCTTCTGAGAAATGAACTTGCAATTCTCTAAAGATAGATTGTGCAAAACAGGAGGGGGCAGCCCCCAAGAACCCTCCAGCCCAATCCTCCTGAGGACTCCCAGAGATCTCTTCAAGTGCCCCTGTGCCTCCCTCCCCACCAGCAGCTGCTATCTGGGGACAGACCAAATCAATGCCTTACTGTGGTGTGTGCACTTGTGCAAGGCTCAGGTTTCGTATCCCCAGTGAACAAATTTTATTCTGAAAAGGGGCCAAA
Organism: Tamandua tetradactyla; assembly: GCF_023851605.1. NCBI lineage: Eukaryota > Metazoa > Chordata > Mammalia > Pilosa > Myrmecophagidae > Tamandua > Tamandua tetradactyla. The sequence continues at coordinate 1,003,687 of NC_135344.1, forward strand.
AAAATATAACTATAAAAAACTGGGGGAAGGGAGTTGAGGATGGTGGGGGTGGGGTTTTCAGCTGTTCATGTCATTTCTTTTCCACAGGATCTTAACTTTAATTTCAAACAGCATCTGGGTTTTCTGCAACTATGTGATTTGACATGAGGTTCAGAGGGAGTTTAGACCTCTCTCCAAACTTTAGCTCTTTCATGCTTTGAAAAAACAGGTGGCAGGATCTAGGAAGGCAAAGTGATCTGAGGGAGGGTGTACATAATCCTCTATTGGGGGTGCCAGTCAACAGGGATTGGCCTGGGGGGGGAGAGGGCACTGAGGTGATTCTAATAAAAAATTGGTATTTCCTAGTCTTCAGACAGGGTGGCTTTTAGTAGAACAAGACTGCACCATGTTTTTGCTTTTTGTGTTTTTTGCTCTGGACACTGAGTTCTTAGATAATTGCTTTTGGAGAAGGGCAGTAGCTGCAACAAGAAGGGGTCAAATAGCCTTGGGGTTCTCCATGCCGTTGGCCCCTCTCCCCACAACAACTCTGATGGGAGCAACCCCTGCATTCATGCACCCCTCAGTGCCGATTTTGATTTGTTTGTGGGTCTTCTCTCCTTGTTACTGAGAGTACAGAGAGAACTAAGACAAGAAGAACTTTGGGTCTAGTGTGATAGAACAAAAATGTACATGAGACTGTACTGCAATTATGTATAATAGTATGAGTATTGAGAAGTACAAGTTTAGCAAGGGAGAGGGTGAGCACCTCTCTGAAGGTTCAGGGAAGCTAGGGGTGAACAACATGGAAGCCCTCCTGGAGGAGGTAGCAGTGAAGCTGGGTTTTGAAGGATGAATTCACCAGGAGACAATGTAGAGAAGGTCGACACCAGCCTGAGTAAAAGGAACGTGCAAAATGTGGAGCTATAGAACAGCCTGGAACCATGTGGGCTTGTAGTTGTTCAAGAGGAAACTATATGGCCATGGAATCCCAGAGGAAGAAACTCAACCCTGAGCTCTTTGCAGCCCAGTGTGGGCCTCCAGTCAACGTGGGGTCCCTAGGAAAGCAGCCTTAGTGGGGCATGGAGTGCCACAGTCAAAATCTTCCAACTGGACAGGACTTTAAATATCACCATTGGCCCTCCCTCCCCCCACCTTGGGTGTGGTTCACCATCATAAACTTACCCATTAGAGATCTCTCCCAGAATTATTCCAAAGTCTGACTCCAGTTTACCATTCAGAGCCTTAGGGTAAGCTGTGACTCACCCTCACATTCGTTTACCTGCCAAGGTACAAACCCTTCAGTCTTTACCTGCTTCTTCTCCTATTTGCTCATCCACTAACAGTTGGTACTGCCAAGGGCTCCACCCTCACTGCCCCGAGCACCCTCTTCTCCCTCTCACACATTTCCACTGTTTCCCCAGAACCTTTGACCTCCACATTTCCACTGAACCTGCTCGGTAGAGAGCCCACCCGTCCTGTCCCCACAGCCCTTTCGGGTGGAAGCTGCCCTTTCTCCAGGCCCTGCATGCCTCAAGGCAGGAAGTGGAATCAGGATAGTCACCAGACCTCAGTCCATTTCCACCAGTCCATTCCCACACCTGGCAAAATCTCAGTTCTAATGAAATTCACAGTCACCCTCTCTGCTCCTCCACCAGGTGGCTGAGCAGAACTGGAGGAAATCACAGAGCTGTGGTGGAATAATGCACCCCAATGCCTGCCTCACAGGTGCAGTCATGTGCCTCATCATCCAGGAATCAAGGTCACTGGTCAATTCTGTTTCTTCTGCTGGTTCAGCAGCATCTCCTGTTCCCTTTCTGGACCTTTCCTTTCACCTTGCCTGACTACTCCTTAACACCAAACTTGGCTTCCTACTACAGCTAGGCAGTTGGAACCATTAGGTATACACTACTTAAATAAAGTACCCACCCACTCCCTAAATTAACTAGTCCTGTATCTACCCACCCACCCCCATCCCAGGTCAGAAGATCCATTTCTTTCCTATGGCTGCTCTAACAAATTATCATAAATTTAAAAGTGCTTAAAAACACAGATTTATTTTCTTACAGTTCTGAGGGCCCCAAGTCCAGAATGAGTCTTGCAGGGCTAAAAGCAAGATATCAGCAGGGCTGGTTCTTTTCGGAGGTTCTGGAGATTATGTCCCTTGCTTCTTCCAGCTCCAAGAGGCAACCAGCAGTCTTTGGCTTGTAGGTAAATCACTCCAACCTCTGCCTTTGTCACCGAAGTTTCTTCTCCTCTGGTGTCATCAAATCTCTCTTTGCCTCCCTCTTAGGCGAATACTTGTGATTGCATTTAAAGGCCCACCTGAAGAATCCAGAGCAATCTCCATAAGTCCTTTAACTTAATCACATCTGCAAAGTCCCTTCTGCCATGTAAGGTACATTTCACAGGTTCTGGAGATTAGGACATGGACAACTTTGGGGTCCCTTATTCATCCTACTGCAGAAGATGAGGTGTAGTCTCTTCACAGCCAGCCCCTCCACCTGCACTCCTTGGGGCCTCTGCTACTCCCCACACCCTCATTTCCTGTGGGCTGTCTTCCATGAACCTAGAAACAGAGTCAGGCAACTTCCACCTTAAAGTGTAAACACTCTCTCAGCCTAACATTTCCTTCCTAACCTCTCCTCTATTTCTACTCTACTGTTCTTCTAGAAAGCTTCTGGAAACAGCGCTCTTCACCTGTGGTCTCCACTTTCTCACCTCCCATGAATTAACCAGACCACTACAATCTCCCCTTTCGTTCCCACCACTCCACTGGAATGGCTCTTACCAAGGCCACCAGTGACCACGACATTGCCACACAGTGAATAGGCAAATTCTAACTGGACTTTCTGCTGCATTGGGCTGCTGTTTTGAAACTTGCTCATACTTCATGCTCCTAGTATTTTGCTAATTATTATTATTCCTTTATCATTCATGGTCTTCTCTTCCTCCTTCTACTTTTTGAATACTTTAATTAGTTCCTTGATGTACCTCTCTTCACTCTGCTTGAGTAATATAATCTACTCTCCTGAGTTGAACAAACATCCATATGCCAATGTCTCCTAAATCTACATTTCTAGCTCCAACATCTCATCCAAGCCTATATTCAATTACCCATGGGCCACCTCCACCGAGGTGTAACCACAGCCTCCTTAAGATCATAACATTTCCCTATCCTTTTGTGTTTCAAATCTTAAAGTCATCATTACCTACTCATTCATCACCTACTTTCTTTCAATCACCAAATCCTAATGATTTCTCCTCCCTATGTGTTTGTTTTCCTTTACCTACTAACCTAGATCCATTTTAGGGTTTCCTACAAAAGCCTCATGACTGCTCCTACACCACCTCACTCACCCCTAACTTGGGGCTGTCCTCTATGCAATTTTCAGAGGTTTTTGCCTTTTTGATCTCTACATTTACATCACTTTCAGAATAAAGGCCGCATAATTGTTCTCTACACTGGAATACAAGCCCTCTCTGACCTTGTCCCTATCTCTCCCCCTCCATTTGTCTCTACCTCTCATACTTGCTTTGTGTTAATTGTGAACACCAAGTTTCTCTTAATTTCCACATGTGCTATGATGTTTCTCACCTTTCACCACTGCTCAGGCAGGTCCCTCCCCTTCTTTGATGGCAAACTACCACACAGCCTTTAAGACTGGATTCTGATGTCATCTCTTCTGTTAAATCATCTATAAATCCCCATGTCTTCCTCTGAGTTACTGTAGCACCCCATGCACTCCTCTATAAAAATCAGCACACGATACTTACATACTTCCACCATCACTTCAAACCATCTCCCTGTATATGTGTCTATGAGCACTGGATTCCATCCTTTTGAGGCCAAACTCTCCACTTGTTTACTTGATTCTTCCCCCCTCCATCTACTGAAGGACTTTACTTCGGCAATTATCCCCTTTCTTTCCCATGTCATCAATCTTTCCCTCTCTCTTAGAGCAATCCCATCAGCATCAAATATAATGTTATTTATCAGCCCCTTTAGAACAAAAAGAAATCTCATAAAAAATAAAATAGAAAAATAAATAAGATGAAGTAAATTAAAAAGAAAAAAAAACAAAGAACAGGAAAAAAGAATGAAAGGGAAAAAAAGACCTCTCTATTCATTCCACTTCTCCCTTCAACAACTATATTTTTTTCCTTTTTTCCTTTCAGAAAGACTCCTAAAAGGAAGAATCTATTTGACCTCATTGTTAAAACACTTCAGTTGTTTTTCATCACTTTCAGAATAAAGCCAGGAAAAGGCTTTTTCCACTGGAGTAGACTTTCAGGCCAAATCAGTCTCCTGGTGTGCACATTTGTAACTGTTATGCACCCCAGAAAAGCCATGCTCTTTAATCCTTATTCAATATTGTTGGATAGGACCTTTTGATTAGTTGGTTTCCATGGAGATGTATCTCCACCCATTCAAAGTGGGGTTGCTTACTGGAGTCCTTTAATAGGGAACTATTCTGGAAAAAGCTTCAGAGCCAACACAGAGAGAGACTTTGGAGATGTAGAAAGAAAATACCCCCTGGGGAAGCTAGAAAAGGGAAGCTGGAAGAGTAAGCTAGCAGACATTACCATGTGCCTTTCCAGTTGATAGAGAAGACCCAAATGTCATCAGTCCTTTCTTGAGTCAAGGTATCTTTCTGTATATACCTTAATTTGGACATTTTTATGGCCTTAGAACTGTAAACTTGTAACTTAATACATTCCCTTTATAAAAGCTAACACATTTCTGGTATCTGCATTCCAGCAGGTGTAGCAAAACAAAACACCTGGATTTCCTCCAGCCTCACTGGTCACTACTATTCAGTCCCTTTGCTGGATCTTTCTCATTACCACAAACTGTAAATTATGACATGCCTCAGGGCTCATGCTCTACATCTCTCTTCTATCTAGACTCACTCCCTTGATAATTTTATCCAGTCATGTGGATTTACACTTGATCTGTAAATAAGTTTAAATCTTAAGCCTGACTATCTCTCTTAAACCTTACATGTTTATATCCAACTACCACCTCATCTGGATGTAAACATGCATTTCAAACTTAACTGGTCCAAATTCAAACTCCTAGAATGTCTCCCTTAAATATGCTGCTCCAAAAGTCTTCCTCATCTCATTAAATTCTTTCAGTTGATCAGAACAAAAATCCTTGAAATAAACCTTGACTCTTCTTTTTGTCTCATATGCCATGCTTATTCTGTTATAAGTTGTACAGCTCAACCTTCTAAATAAATCTAAAATTGAACCACTTTTGGCCAGCTGCATTATTATCCCTCTAGTTGAACCCATCATGTCCTCTCAACTGGATTATTTTGTTATGTATTAAAATTAAAACTACTCTCTCAGTTATACCTTTGTCTTCCTTTAATCAATTCCCTACAAAGCAGCTAAGGGCTTCTATTACAAAATACATCTGCTCATTTCACTTCCATTATCTTTGAGGTAAAAGCAAGTCCTTATGATGGCTTTCAAGGCTCTACACAGTCTTCTTTCCACCTCCCATAACATCCTGATCTTACCTACCTTGACACCCGCTTTCTGCAGCACTGCTCACCTCCTTAACATTCCTGGAATACAGTGTCCATACTTGCCACTACCAAGGATTTGCCCTTCCCTGAAATGCTCCCCAACCCTTTTTCCTCATCTTCTACCCATCCTTACACAAATATTGCTTCTCCATAATTCCTTCCCTGGACACCTTACCCAAAATTACAGCACCTAAAGGAAATCTTGAGGTGTTAATAATGGAGAAGAAACTCTATGCCTGAATGTTATGCCATGCGAGTCCTGGTAGCATGTAATAGTTTCAGAACTTCACCTTTACCAGGTATGGCCAGGTATTTGGCTTCCAATTCACATGTAAGGACAGAAGATGTGGCCCTGGACCCATATAAGGCAGGGACCTGAAAGTGATACCTATGCATAAAGTCAGACCTTGAAAGGAGGACTGGTAAAATACTAGTCCATAAAAACAAACAGAAAGCTTCTCTTTAAGTAAGACAATGCACAGGGAGAAAAAAAATACTTCCCATAAATTTTTCTGAACCTCAGACCTGTAAGTTTCTACAAAGTAATGTGGAGCCTGAAATTACATGTCCTATATAATGTGGGAATCTCAAACTAGAATTTAACTTAAAATTACTCATAGACTCAAAAATTCCTGAGGGATCAGCTTAGAACAAAATAAGTCACACAAGGAAAAAAACTCACTAAGGAGAAACCAGAAAGAAAAGGAGTAGTATCTTCTAAGTACTGAGAGAAAAGACTTTTCAAACTAGAATGCTATACCCAGCTCAACTATCATTGAAGATCTGGGGTGAAATTAAGATATTTTAAGAAAAGGACTGAAAGAGTTTACCCCTCATGTGTTGTCATAAAACATTGTTCAGGTCAGATTCCATAAGGTCTTATGGCATGGATTAAAAAATAAAGTTCTATTGGTAAAACTTACAAAACACAATCAGTAAGAGAATCCCAGAATCTTCTCATCATCCTACAAAGATGCCTGCAGGGCCAGATGCTATTGGACATGCAGTGTGTCTGTGTTCCAATGGAGGCAGAAAGTTGATATTATTATTGTGTCAGTCAGGATTCTCCAGAGATAGAGAATTGAGAGGGAAGTATCAGTGTGTGTGCATGTGTGTGTGTGTGTGTGTGTATAAAGATATATATATTCACAGGAAAGGCCACAAATTTGAAACTGTGATGAATGTACAGTTGAAGTCCCCATGCTGGCAGAAGAAGAGGCAGAAATTTTTCTTCCCGACTTCTGAAATCCTCAGTTCTAGCTTTTAAGACCTCTAACTCTTTGGATGAGAGACTTCTCTCAATACTAAGAGCAAGCTCCTTTGTTGATTATTGATGCAATCAGCCATAGATGTAATCAACTGATTTTAAATGAAAATCTCTCCACTAAATACCTTTACAGTAACAATCAGGCCAGGGTTTACTAGACCAAACAACTGGACACCATAACCTAGCCAAATTGACATACCAAATTAGCCATCACAATTAGTGAGAGAATTCAAGCATCCAAGATGAGTACAGGACATCACACCCATAAAATATCATTGTTGATTTACTTTTAGTCCTAGCTCTACCACTTATCACTTATATATTCCTGTGCATATCAATTACTCTTCCTGAACCTCCAAGGAATATGAGGAAATAAATTCCTGCCATATGGATCTCACACTTTGTTCATTTGTCTTTGTGAAAGAATATGAAATCATTGTGCAAAGTAAAAGTATTATAAAAAGTGTACCCTTAGGACCTCAGAGACTTAAGTATATGTAACTCAACTCCTCCACTCCAATCTATAAACATGCCTAAGTCCAGACTTCCTTACAATTTTCCCAAATTCTCTTCCTCTTAATCCCATCAATCTCCTCTCCCACTTACATACCTGCTATATCAACTATGCTTTCTACCAATTTCCAAGAAAAAATAATCCACTGGAACTACACATCTGGTGAAGTCAAAACTTTATTGTAGATTCAGGGATATCAGAGCAGAGAAATGTCATTTCCCACTTCACAATACTAGAAGTATCTTGTCTGATCTAAATCTTATTCTTTACTGTGTCAAAGCCTGTGTTCCCAGTACTTGACCCCCTGGCAAGCTCAGCCCCCTGGAAAGTATATCCAGTCTCCCCAATCCACTGCTTCCCTCCTGGATTACTAGAATGCAACATTTCCTCCATCCAATCACACCAACACCACCTCATTTCCATGACTGACAAAAGGTGAGGAAAAGGCAGACTGTGGATTTCTAATCCTAAGAGTACAGATCTAAGAGCACAAATCCCACCAGAGTTTATAGCATATTGGGAAAGTAAAGGAGAAAAAGGTAGCTGAGTTTTTCCTTGTGTGACAGGGTCTATGTAATCCTGAGAAAGTTTGTTTGCATATAAGGCTCAGTTTTCTTACCTGAAAAATGGGGTGATTATACCAGATCAGCACTTTCCAAATGAAGTTCCTCTTTGTGATGTTTTTCTTGTAAGTTCTTATATTCTTTTATCCTTTTGCGATAATGGGGCTGTAAGAAATGGTGTAATATACCCATAAGTGCCAGGAAACCATATATGATCAACTGAGGCACAGGTGCTTGACATGCAATTCGATTTTGTGTATGTGTGTGCACCTGAGTGATATTCAGTCCAAAATCTTGCATTCATGTGAGTCATTCATCTGTGATGCTGGTCTATCTGTTATAATAAACCTTTAAAAAACTCTTCAACAATATCTTATAAAGTAGCTTCATTTGAGAGTACCAGATATTTATAAAAAATTGTATGCTTGCAACTTGTAAAATTTTGCAGCAACAAAAAGAATAGAAATATTCTTATAGTATTGCTGATATTATAATCCATTTGGGCAACAGAATTCCTAATCAATGACTGCTCACCTGGATCCTCAGCTGTACTTGGATATGGACTTTTCATATTAACTCATTTGATCCTCATAAACACCCCCATGTCAAAGGTAGAATATTTCCATTTTACAGACGAGCAAGCTAAAGTTCAGCAAAGTGACGTCACTTGCCCAAGATCTCCCCATGGCAGGTGGCAGGTCCAAGAACTTAATCCAGGTATTTCTGACTCCAAAGTCTTAATTCTAGATAGGCACTCATGGCAATACTTCCAGTTTGTACTACACTAAGATTTACTAGGTATGCATTTGTAACTAAAACCAAAGATGAAGTATATTTGCTTCAACTTATCTTTATCTTGATAAATAAATTGATAAAATAATAGATTTAATTTCTCTAATTTGTTGTTTTATCTGCCATTGAGTTTAGAAATGTGTCTGATTATTTAATTGATGGGGTTGCAATTCATTTCTGAGACCATTTTTTTTTTCAGACCATTTGAATTCAAGTGAGAATTGTAATCCATGTCTTAGTTGGGTTGGGCTAGAAGGCTTAACACCACTGAAGTTGGTTTCTGACTCATGATGCACATCCAGTGTAAGTCAGCAAGGAATCTCTGTTCAATTACAGCCACCCAGGAGACCGACTGGCCAACTCCTGAGCAGCAGGGCCACCAAGAAAGTGGGAAGGGAATGGGGTGCCTCCTAGAGCTTCCTCCAGACTGTATGGGCCTAGTCTCTACTCAGATTTCATTGGCCAAAATAAGCCTCAGAGGCAGACTAGAACATGGGACCCTACCTTGAACCTGGAAGATGGCAATACAGAATCTGTAGGTGCAGCCCTAAAGCCACCATAATCACAAGGCCCGTGGTGCAGCCTTAGGAACACCATATCTCATGGAGGCCATGGTGCAGCCTAGGGATACCAATCTCACAAAGTTACATAGGTGTTCTGCCATTTGTAAACTCAGAAATTCTGGGCTCGACCAATACTGCAACTTATCTCCCTCAGCAGTGTTCCTGAACCCCTCTAACATGCTCCATGTACTTTTGCATCTTGTAATTATACATAATCCATGTATTTATTCTCTCCCCGCATTCCACCCTGCTGGTCTATATGCTCCAAGAGGTCAGTGCTTTTCATCTGTTTTGTTCACTGGCATATCCCAAGTGCTCAGAACAGTGCCTGTCTTAGAGTAGGCATCTGTAAAATGAATAAATGAGTGAATGATTTCAAAAGAGCTTAAAGATTCCTTCTAACTTCTAACAGCCATCTTTCTATGTTTCCCATCCCCATCATCTCCAAGGGTTGTAGCCACTGGCGCTGTCCCTCAGAAGATGGTCCTTGGCACAAGGAGGCCCCAAACTTGGGGCTCTTCATTGTTGATTCAGACAGCTTTGGTTCTTTTCCATGGGGCTCGTAGCCCCTGGCACATCTCCTAAAAGCACCCATCCTCCTGTCCCCTAGGCTGACAACCACTAGGACTT
>NC_135344.1:1314031-1445614 GCF_023851605.1 Tamandua tetradactyla
ATTAAATTTCACTTTTTAAAAGCCAAAAAAAAATTTTTGTTCTAGTAAAATACAGACAACATAAATTGTCCCCCCTCAGCCACAATCAAATATGTAATCAATAATTGTTAATGTGCATTAACCTGTACTGTCTATAATGTTGCATTATTTTCCAGGGATTCCATGTATGGCCATAACCTAACAACAGAAAATGTCATTACACTAAATAAGTTCATTTCAACCCCATACCTTGACATCTTCCATTACATTTCCCCATATCACACCTCCACAAGCACCTAGCCTCCTCTTCCCAGGAACTGAATTTTGAACCTGAAATTATGATTGACATCCCTTCTCCATCACTCACTAGCTGTGTATATTAACTTTTCTGACTTCTCTGTGCCTGTGTTTCCTTTTCTGTTAAGTGGTGTATTAGGATTCTCTAGAGAAACAGTACCAACAAGAGAGATCTGTAAATATGGGATTTATAAAGGTGTCTCACACAACTGTGGGAAAGGAAGAGCCCAATATCCACAGGGCAAGCTGTGAAGCTGGTGGCACAGATGAAGGGTCTGGATGAACTCCGCAGGAGAAGCTGACTGGCTGAAGAAGCAGTGAAAGAGTCTCTCTTTCTCTTTAAAAGTCTTCAGCTGATTGGATTATCTCATTTGCAGGAGACATGCTTTAGTTGATCACAGATGCAATCAACTGACTGATGATTTAATACACCAGTCTTCTGGTTTATCAGCCAGCCATGAGATATCCTTGCAGCTGAGGTCAGGACAGTACTTGCCTGACCAGACAACTGGACCTCATCACTTGGCCAACTTGACACCAGAACTCAACTATCACAAGTGGGGATAATCATACTTCTAACCACTCTGGATTAGGTGTGAGGATTAAGCAGGACAATCCATAACAAAATCACCCTTCAAGGGTGGAGACTGTTCTGGCCACTGGCCCTTTATCAAGTCTTTTCCTTGATCTTGACAATAACGTATTATGTTTGCAGCATAGATCTCACTGTTCTCACTTTATAGGTAAGAAAGTGGATCACAGAGAAAACCATGAGAACTTTCAAGATGCAAAACTGGTCATGTCATTCTGCTGCTTCTTTAAACCTTCACCATAGGAAAAAGACCAACTCCTACTCAGGGACCCTGCAGTTATAAACCCCTAGTGTCCTGTTCTTCTCTGAGGGCCCTTGTCCACACGAAATGCATCTTCACTGTCACCCTCCCACCCACCCTCCCTGTTCCCCCATACATTCTCCTTTGTGGGACCCATGGCTATGAGCATCTAGCACCACAGATGTGGTAGTTTGGAGGCTCTCTTTACCCCAAAAAGGATTATGTTATTTTAACCCATTCCTGTGGGTATAGACTTATTGTAGGTGGGACCTTTTGATTAGCCTATTTCATTCAAAGTTGGTCTTAATTCCCATACTAGAGTCCTTTATAAGAGGATAAAACACATACAAGAAGCTAAAAGTTGAAATAGAGAGCAACACCCAAAGAAGTTAGGGGAAAATACCACAGACAGAGAAGCCAGAAGCTGAAGCAATGAAACCCAGGAGGGAAGGACCAGTAAGGTCACCATGTACCTTGCTATCTGAGAGAGGAATCCAAGCTCGCCAGTAACTAGTCTTGAGAAAACATAACATCCTGTTGATTCCTTAATTGGGACATTGTCATGGCCTTAGAACTGTGAATTTGTAAGCTAATAAATCCCCATTGTTAAAAGCCAGCCCATTTCTGCTGTGTTGTATTCTGGCAGCTTTAGCAAACCAAAACAATAGGCAATAGGAATTGGACAAATGTTAAAATAAAGAATGTAGGACTGACTCAATGAATACCACATAGGTCATACCCACTGGCAAATGTCTGAGTAAGGACTTGAATCGAGGTTGTCTTACTCTTGACTTTCCTAAAATCACTCAGGGTCTCCACTGGGCCAGTAGGGTATTACCTACAAAGAACCAGTAACTCTCCAAACAAAAACAAATCTCATGGTCTGAGTGTAGGTAAGAGCTCATTCCTATTTCTAGAATGGCGCAGCAGAGATTGTGCTGCTGCCCTCATGCAATGACTTGCCTTCAGGCCTCTTTCGCGTGGTGTGGACTGTGGGTCCCAATTCACCTGCATTGGATCCTGGCTCCACTTCCACTACGTGGTCTTGTGCAAACATTCCTAACACCTCCCAGTTCAGCCTGCCCTGTCTCCTTGCTCACTCTGCTCCAGCCTCAACAGCTATCTCTTGGGCAAGCCAAGCCCATTGTTGCCTCAGGGTTTGAGCCCCTGCTGTTTGCTCTGCCCAGGTCCTCTTCCCCAGACACCAGTGATGGATGTCCTCACATCATTTGGGTCCCTCCTTGAGTGTTACCTCCTCAGCAGAGCCACCCATGACCATCCTCAAGAAAAGAGCAACTTTGAGTCATTTGCTATCTCCTTTCTAGACTTCACTGCTAAAGCATTTACTTCTACACAATTCTATAGTTTATCTATCTGTCTGTCTGTCTGTCTACCTACTTACCATCTACCTAGTCTATCTGTCTATCTATTTATCTGGCCATCTATCACTATCATCCATTACTGCAATCTGTTTACCTACCTATCTATCATCTATAGCTATCATCTGTCATCTATAGACATATCTATCATCTATATCTACCATCCATGTATCTATTCTTCTATCCATTTATAAATTTGCTTATTGACTACCCTCTCTCCCCAGTAGGATGTGAGAGTAGGGACTTACTTTTAGTCACTGCCATTACATCAGAGCCTAGAAGCATGCCCAGCAAATAAAACATGCTCAACACATGGCTGCAGGAATTATCACTGTTATAGCATTTGATCTCAACATAACCACAGATTCTGAGAGGTAGTATGTTTAATGGTTAGATGCACAGGTTAGGAGGCAGGCAATCTAAGCTAAATTCTCGACCCCTCCATTTGTAATCTATATGATCTTGTACCATTTTTCTAACCTCTCCGTATCTCAGTCTTATCCTCTATAATGAATAGTAAGGACAGTGCCAACATCATAAGGTGGGTTTGAGAATTAAATGTGATAATTGAGTACATCATAAATGCTCAGTAGATGTGCTGGTCTGAAAGGAAGTATGCCCCCTAGAAAATCTATGTTTTAATCAAAATATCATTTCATAAAGGTAGAATAATCCTTATTCAATACTGTGTATTTGAAACTGTAATGAGATCATCTCCCTGGTTGATGTGATTTAGTCAAGAATGGTTGTTAAAATGGATTAGGGGATTAGGGGATGACATGTCTCCACCCATTTGAGTCTTGATTAGTTTCTGAGGTCCTATAAAAGAGGAAACATTTTAGACAATGAGAGATTCAGAGAGAGCAGAGAATGCTGCAGCACCATGAACAGAGAGTCCATGAGCCAGCAACCTTTGGAGATGAAGAAGGAAAATGCCTCCTGGGGAGCTTCATGAAACCAGAAGCCAGGAGAGTAAGCTACCAGATGATGCTGTGTCTGCCACGTACCCTTCCAGCTGAGATAGAAGCCCTGACTGTGTTTGCCAAGTGCCTTTCCAGATGAGAGAGAAACCCTGAACTTCATAAGCCTTCTTGAACCAAGGTATCTTTCCCTGGATGCCTTTGATTGGACATTTCTATAGACTTGGTTTAATTGGGATATTTTCTCAGCCTTAGAAGTGTGAACTAGCAACTTATTAAATTCCCCTTGCTAAAAAGCCATTCCATTTCTGGTATATTGCATTCTGGCAGCTAGCAAACTAGAATAGTAGATGTTACATATTACCATTACTATAATTTTCATCATCATCATGAGCTCTAACCCTGTGAGTTAGGTCCAGAAAATGACCCTTAACATTTTCTTTAAGGCTCAGAGAAATTAATAGACTGAAGAGACAAAATAAGTCTTTTCTCCAGCTGGAATTGGCATTGAGTTTTGCTCACAACTATGTCAGTTTTCCTGTCACAGCCCCACATGCTTTGGCAGATCCCTTCGGCCGATGCTGATCAATGGAAAGTGGGATGCTGATCCGTGTCCAAATGAGTTACTGAGAAGACACTGCTCCAAGGCCATCCCCACCTGCACATAGCAGCCACGGCCCAGCCATATGCACTGCTTCCTTCCCAGTTCATGTGACAGGCAGCTGGTTGCTTGCCCAGCAACACTTCCCCCTTCTTCCTGGGAGCAGAAACCCCAGTGTGCTCAGACAGACACTAGGATGCACTGGCTTAGGCAGTTCATGGAAACCAGAATTTCCCCCCTTACCACTTATTTTGGTTTGTTAAAGCTGACAGAAAGCAATATACCCAGAAATGGAACAGCTTCAAAAAGGGAGTTTATTACAAGTTTACAGCCCTGAGGTCATAAAAATGTCCAAATTAAGGCCTCCAGGGAAAGACACCTTGACTCAAGAAAGGCTGACATGGTTAACATCTACTGGTCCTTGTTCCTAGTTCCATTGCCTCCAACTTCTGATTCTAATGGCTTCCTCTCCAAGCATCTTCACTTCACGCCTCTGGGACACAACTCTGGGTTCTGGCTTGCTTAGCATCTCATGGGAAGGCACATGGCAAAGTCTGCTGGACTCTCAAGTAACTATGTTCTCCTGGGGCTTCTGCATTTCCAAACTTCTAAGCTGCATCTGAGATTTCTCCAAAAGGCTTCCTCTTTTAAATGAATCCAATAAACTAATTAAGGCCCACCTGGATTGGGTGGAATCACATCTCCATCTAATCAAAATGTCACACACACACACACACACACACACACACACACACACAATTGGGCATGTCACATCTCAATGGAAATAATCTATTTAAAAGGTCATGCCAACAACTGAGAAGCATCCATCTCAGTGGAAACAATCTAATCAAAGTTTCCCATTTAGGGGTGCATGGGTGGTTCAGTGGTTAGAATGCCCGTCTTCCATGCGGGAGACCTGAGTTTGATTAAAGCCAAGAATCTCAGCTTCACTCCCCATGCTGATAAAGAAGACACAGCCCTGAGCACCCTTCCTTACAGAGCATGCTAGGTGCCTGGAGAAGTCCAAGGGCATGCACAGGAAGGGATACGCCTTTGTGGGTGGACTCTGCCTGCAGTCTCTAGTCCCCCCATCAACTAAGGCCTGTCCTCTGCCCCCTCCCAAGCAAGGGAGTCAGTTCTGCCCTAGACAGGCAGGGGAATTTGCCCGACCAGGGGAACTTGCACAGGAACTAACTGCAGATGCTAATGGGAGCATACTGGTGGCGGCTTGTTTACTGTGTATGTGCTGAAAAATATCTGAGCAATCAACAAACAGCTTGGGGGTGGGGGGCACCATCTAGAGGCCAGCCCCTGCAGTACTGGATCAACAGCCCCATCTGCTGGCCACACATTGCCATAGCACCCACCGTCCTGGCCAGCTCTTGTCAGGGCCTCTCTCCCCAGACCCTAAGGGAGCTGGAGACCAGGGGAAGCAAAGACCCTCTGAGTTGGCACACGGGCCCAGAGAAGCCCCCATCCCAGAGGCCACCTGTCTGTGAGTGTATGGGAAGTCAGCAAGTCCTGTCAGGTCTTCAGGTAAACCCCTCTTCAAAACCCACAGGGCTGGGTCTCTGGTTTCTCCAGGTAAACTTTGTCAGCTTCCTCTAAGAGGTGTACACCCTGTCTTGACTAAGCATCAATCTACCTTAAATGCATACATGACAATTTTGGTTTTACTTCATATGTGCCTATTGTCCCCAGAATTTTTCTAGGCTCCCAGCATAAGCTTCTAGAGGGCAGCAGTTGAGCATTTCTTTAAGGACTGACGAGGTCACAGCTCAGGCTGCCAGGGCTCACAAGAGCATTTTGTGAGTCTCCATGTCACCATCAGAAAGGTCTTGGCATGCCCACACCTCTTGCCCAGTCAAGCATTTAGTACAGACACACCTTGTGCAGTTTACAGGGGTAATGTCACTGGACCTCACAAGGACTCCAGGAAATGGAATCACAGAGAGATTAAGCCACCTGCCCAAGGTCACACAGTCATTAAGTGGTGGAGCCAGGATTCCAGCCCGAGCAATGTAACTGCAGAACCCAAGGTCTAAGCATTTGGGGAAAAGCACGTCCCAGAAAAAGCAAGTGCATGCACACACGTGTTCACACACACCTCTGTTAAGCACAGAATTTTTCTCACTGAGCCTTCATGCATCTGACACACAATGCAGGAGCCGCTGGCTGTGACCTACTCTTTGCTCTACAATCACCTTCCCTTGTGTGACCCTTTCTGCTTTCATTTCCTGGGCCTTCAGTCCCAACCCCAACAGGTGTCATCCAGAAGACACCAAAATGGAAGGTCCTGACAAGGCAGCAAAGACTCCAGGACTAAGGTGAGCACTAGTGTGTCTCAGTGTCTGTGCTGGGCCTCCAGGAAGTGCCTTCTAATGGTGGAGATAGTAAGCAGAAGAAGAAATCATGATAGATCACAGACAGTGGGGGTGCAGGACCTCTCCACCCCAGCCCATCCCTGCACCTGCTCTTTCCCTCAAAGCCCCCGACTCTTGAGGACCTCCTGGGCTCAATCTCCTTGAGAGAACCTTAAGGCATTAAGACATCTGCTCCTTGTTTGCTCCTAAGGTGCTGGCGGCCTCGGGGTCCCCAGGAGCAATCACCCCAAAAATGAGTGGGTAGGAAGGGGAAGCCCAAGGGAGGGCATGCGGGTGAGGTGGGGAGAGAGGCCAGAGGGGGATCTCTGAGGAGACTGCACTGGCTCCCCAACGCCCTTCCCCACCCATCCCCTCTGCTCCCTTCTGTCTGTCTGGGAGCAAAGTTCCCCAAACTTGCAAAGACCAACCTCCGCTTTCCCTTGCCTTTGTTTTTCATTTCTCAGGATGGAAAATGAATTTCAAGCATCGCTCTGGAGCCTGCCAAGTAACTGGAAAACATGCTGAACAATTTGTCTGGTTGGTCGGCGGAGCCTGGGTTACTTTCTTCCTCTTGTGTTTTCTTTTTCCTTCCTCTTGCTCTCGGTGAAATATCAATCCCACCTCACTCCTTTCCACCGAAGTTAATCAGCTTCAAGCCCAGCTGCCCGCCAGGTGCCTGGCCTCGCCCAAGTGACTGCCCTCCCAGGTGCCCACAAGCCCAGTTGCCCGGCCCTGTCCAGGTGAGGGCCCTACCCTGTGCCCTTCCGCCCAGGTGGCCCAGCTCTGCCCTTCAACCTCTGAGCCCCATTGCCTCACCCATCACCTCTGGGGGCTCTGGGACTCCAGAGAATCCGGTACCACCTGGTGCACCCACCTTGAGGTCCCTGGGTCGCCAGCTCGGTCCACAGCACCCCACCCCCACCCCCAACCTGCAGGGAATTGCAAAAGCAGCTCAAAGTGCAGGGGCGAGAGGGCTCTCCCTGACACATAGTAAATACACTGGATTTCACAGCAGTTGGCGTGATGATTTAAAGACTAAACCAAAGCCAGGGCCGTTGCCAGCGCTACGGCGTCACGGCCGGTGGATCAGAAGCTCGCACGTTCTAGCTGTGCCGCAGAAGCTGTCCAGATTCCCAGCATCCCTGGGACCCTGAATCGGGAGAGGGAAGCTGAGGAGGTGTGGTTCCAGCCGGACCTGGGCTTGTCATTTAGACTGCAGAACCCACATTCCCCCAACACGCCGTTGGCGGCTTGATAGCGAGTCTAAGAGCCAGAAGAACCCTCACTTGGGAGAGAAGGCAGAAGCCCAGAGAGATCCAACAATTTATCCAGAGTCACACAGCAAGAGGCATGCCCGGCAGTGGGAGCTAAAGCCTGGGTCTCCTCGCTGCTTTCTCCACTTCTGTATGACACCTCGCTTCCTCCTCAGCTGGCTGTCCTTGCCAAACCTCCTTCCCCCACCCAGCTGGCTGTGGGTGTCCCCGAGGTTGGCTAAGGTCCTATTCCCAGCTGTGCCTGAAAACCTCCCTATCCATGGATAGTGACACACTTGGCAGTGACACACTACACACACAGTCACACACATCCTCACCCAGGAACCCCAGAGGCTCAGGTGGGGTCTTCTGTCCTGGGTGTCCACATTTGGTGCCGTTTAATGGAGCCTTCACCTAAGTCCCCACTGCTCCTGGCTGTGTGGTGAGCGATCTCAGGAGAGCTATTCCCCCACTGAGGTGGACAAACCCGTCCTATTTCCTTTCCTGTGGAGTCTGTCTTGCATGGGTTCTTATATGGGTGACTGTCTCTGTCTCTAATTAAGGAGGTCCCAAGTAGGAAATCACATACAAGAACAGGTTGACAAGAACAGGCTGACACCACCACCACCACCAAGAAGCCCTAGGAAAGCCCCTACATGCCTCAAGCCAGGCCAGCTCTGCAGCCCACCTGCCCACCCTCACACTCTCCTCCTCAGAGGGACCCATGACCACAAATCCTTTATTAGCTCTTTCAGCTTCATTTAACTACACAAATGGCTTGGTCACAGTTGACTGGTCCCAATTTTGCCTGTGATTTTCTTGTAATTTACCATGGCTCAGTCCCCCTGTAATACAGGTAGAAGCAGCATTTTTGTTCCCAAACTCCCCTCATGGAGTTAATCGTGCACAGAACAAAACTCCATCTGAGCTGTTTAATGATTTCATTTCCACCCTGGGTTTGAAGGAGTCTTGGCAGTAATATTAATGGACATTCCTCTCTCCCCAAACTCCAGGTATTTATGGTGAGAAAGGGTATGGTGGCTCTCCCAGGCAAGATCACCAGGTAGGAGGTTTCATTTACTTTATGAATATGATGGGCTCTCCCTCTTTTCCAAATGCCTGAAACTACAACTGTAGGTGCCCCCACCCCAGGGAATCCTCTCTCCATCAGCACTGCTCTCTCTGACCCTCCTTTCCCTCTCTCTTCCCCAGTCAAGCTTCACACGCACATACACACCTCCAAGGTCTGCACCTGTCCACCTCTCAGCTTCCCTTACCAAGCCCCTCCCCTCCACACACACACCATGTGCAGACGGCTGGACAATTACTGCATCCTCCATGGCTTCCTGTCTGCCTGAATACCCTCTTCCCTTGTCAGAGCCTGGCAGCGCCTCTGAAACTCTGCTTCGGCACCACCTCCTCTGGGAAGGCTGCTGAGACATTTTCTCTCAAGCAGAGAAAGTCACTTCCTTCTCTGTTCTACTATTTATAGGCTTCGGGTTTATTTTCCATTCCATATTGCATTATTTGCATGCTGATACCCCCCCACTGCCACTCTTAGCATCCAAAGGATAGGACAGAATTTTCACTTGGGGGGAGTGTCTCCATCCTCTACCATAGAGCAGGACATGGGGGCTCTGAACATTTTATTTGAATGAATACCCCCCAATCTATTTTATGTCTGTGGCTTTGAAATGAATTCCTAATTAAACTAATATTCTCAAAGGTCTTCCATCTGTCTAAGCTCCCTAAATGGTACTGAAATCTATACCTGGCCCTGCACAAGGGCTCTGAATCACAGGAAAGAAGAGCACACTGCGGGAAATGTTTCTGCATGGAGATGGCGCCACCTGGTGGTCTCTGCTGGCCACAGTATGGAGGGAGTTCTCTCCCTCTCCTGATTCACCCACTTCCATCAGGTTATCAGGAAGGTTTCCTGCAGCAGCGCTGGGTACTCCAGAAAGCTCAGTACTACTCCTCACCTCCCCAGGAAGTCAAAGCAAAGACTTGGGAAGAGGAAATTCCCTCCAGAACTGCTGATGCGGCCTCCTGGACTCCTCTACACCTCTCTTCCCACTGGAATCTTGCCCTGAGTGTGCTGGGCCAGCCCTTCCACAGGGCCTTTGCATATTCATTTCTGTGCCGTGAACAGTCTCCCAGCTTCCACCACAACTGATACCAGCCCAGCACTGGTCCTTGTTGACTGCCACCAGATGTCTCACAGGGACCTAAACTTGTGGTCTCCTTTCAAGTCTAGGCCTCCATATCTCCATAGAGGGCCATACCACTGCCCAGTCGCACCCTCAGGAGCACCCCCAGTGGCACCCCTTCCTGTGCCGCCCATCACTACATCACCAGTTCTAGCTCAAGCCCAGCTGTGTCTTTCCAAACTCCCAATGCCACATCCGTCCAGGCCACCAACACCTTGGCCCTGAATCCTCCAGGGGGCCCCTCCTAGGACCCCATGCATCCACCTTTACTCCATGCCAAGCCACGACCCTCTCCCCACATCATCTCCTCATTCCTACTGTCTCATATGTCCCCTTCTCTGCCAGGACAAAGGCCACTCTTGCAGAGGGTCTCCAATCTCAGCTTCATCCAGCCCTTCCTCCTCCAGGGCCCCACTTCCTCCCTCTCTCCTTCCCATCAGTGATGCCTTTTCTGTACTTCATCACACCAGGCTCCTCTCCCAGCCTTGACACCCTCATACTTGTAGTCCCCAAGACTTCTCTCCTGCACCATTTCTGGTTAAGCCTAACCCACTTCTCCTTCTGCCTCTCTCACAGGTGCAGGCAAGGGAGGCTGGGAAAGGACCAGTGACTGAGGGAGAAGGAGCAGACAGGCATTCCTGACCTCTAGGAATAGGGGAGGGTGGATAAGGACTTTATCCTACCTCTCCCCACTCTCCTTTCCTCCTGTGGCATCTAGCTGGCCAAAACCAGGACCACCACCATCAACCAATATGACCACTTGCTGCAACTCAGTTGTACAGGGGGTGGCTAAAGTCACTGGCCTTGGTGGAGGACTTCCCAGATCAAACTTTGGCTCTGCTGTGTGACATCAGGGGCTCTACTTAACCTATCTGACTTGTAGGCCTTTAATTGTCAAGTGGGGATAAGGATTTAAAAATAATAATCTCTTCCAAGTTGTCTTCTCTCTGATTAGGGAAAGTTCCCATTTGTTGTATGCAGTACTTTTCCTTTACAATAGTTATAAAAATTGTGACCATAGATAAATAGCTTGTTTGATATTAGTCTTCCCTGTCAAAACCAAAGTTCAACCAGGGCAAGGACCGGGTGGGCCTCATTTACTGCTGTCACCCCCAGGGCCCACCCCAAGGCCCAGCACCTAGTATAGTAGAAGGGCTGAGAGAAAGGAGGTGTTAGAGCCAGGAGGGCAGGATTCTAAGTCCAGTAATAAGATACTCATCCTCCTTGTTTTGTGTTGTTTTCTCTCTAAAATGGGGCTAATAATAATAATGATAGTATCTACATCTCAAGGCTGCTTGGATTCCCTGCATGGATACATGTAAAGTGCCAGCCAGTTCCTGGCACATAGGAAACACTCAGGAAATATTATCTGTTATTGATGATAGACACTCAACAAATGTTTGAAGGAAGCAAATGAGACCAGTTCAGTTGGGAAGTCATCCTGTTATAGGTTGGAGTGCCTGTCACTACCTGACCCCACAGCCCTGTGATGGCCAACTGTCTGCCCCTGCCCACCCACCACACATACACACACACATGCACATGCACACAACTGAAAGTGCTGTCCTATTGGTCATCCCATCCCCCAAGCCAGACCACAGGTGCTTCGTGTCTGATGAAGGGATGCATGGATGGACAGACAGACAGTAAGACCGATGTATGTATGTATGTATGTCTGGATGGATGGATTCATGCATGTATGGATGGATGAATGGATGGCTAAGCACACACCAGAGACCTAGGGAGAGTCTTAAATAGCACATCTCTTTATTAGCAGTTTAGTGTGAAGTCCCCAGGGCTTCTGCCACTGACACAGTGTACAGTTCACCTGTAGATTCTCTCTACCCAGGTCTCTCTGTTCCGGTCACTTGTCAGGCCAAGGTGGGGAGGTGGACACTGTTCTGACACAGGCTGCTCCTTGACTCTGAAGGACACAAACCTGGGAAAACAGAGAAAGGCCCAAGGGACCCAGGATGGAGGTGTGGGTGGGTGGAGATAACCCCAGACCTGCTGCTTCTCACATCATGAGGCTAGTCTGGAGAGCAGGCACACCATGAAAGGAAAAGATGGGGTGTGCCAGGCAGACCTGAGGGCTCAGCCTCTTCCCACTAAGTAACCCCTGGTAAGGCACTCAGGTTCCAGAGCTTCAGGTTCACATCTCTATTGATGAGAGCAGATTAACACAGCATTTCTCATGAGCCTGACACTACTATCCTCAGAACAACCCTCTAAAATAGATGCTGTTTCTGCAGAGGAGGCAACTGAGGCACAACTGCATTAGGTAAGTTGCAAATGGTGGAGCTGGCTTGGAGCCCAGCCCTCTGATTCCAGGGGCCTGGCCTGCTCTCTGCCCTCTATATAATAAGTCCCCACAACACCCTCATTTTAAGGTTGGTTTCGGGTCAAGTGAGAAATTAGACAGAAGCTACCCATGGTTAGTGCCCAATCATTGAGCACCTCATCTCCAGGCCCGATTCTAGGCGTCTGGAAGCCCAGTTTTGTCTACATCACCCTTGAGTCCCAACAATGCAGCATGGTCTTTTGTGCATGGTGGGAGATGGGTAGCATTCCCATGTGAGCAGCTTCTGTACTTGGGTCTCCGCTCATTGGCCTCAGCCCCCAAGAACCACCTACACGGTAGGTATTGTGCCACTGGTGCTTAGTGCAAAGAGGTCACATGCCCCACAGTCACACCCCTCATGGGACAGCACCCAGACCATGTCTCCATACTCCTGGCCAGTGGCAGGGTTACCAGGAGCTGAGGGACACAGCATTGCAGGCCCCCTGCAGATCTGCCCCATCACACAGCCCTAGTCAGCCCAGCCATGCAAGCTTTTGAGAGGCACCACAGCTGAGAGGAAGAGAGGCCAGTTGGAAACCTGATTACAAGGCCTTCCAGAACATTGAGAGGGGCCCCCCCAGGAGCCTGTCACCGAGAGCTAAACCTTATCAAGTCCTCCACTTCCACACACCTTTTTGCCACCCTGCATAACTACCATCTCTGCCCAGCCCCCCACCTGCCAGCTCTCTTACCTGTTGCTCTTAGCAGTCACAGTAGGGAGGTCTGATGTGTGGATCCTGGGGTGAATCAACCATAAGGTGGGATATGCTGAGAGGACAAGGAGCAGGAGGGGCTGTGAGCAGAGAGCCCACACAAAGCTCAAGTCACAAAGGAGGCTGGGCTGGGGCACCTACCCACCTCACCTACATGTGCAGCCCTATGAAGTAGGTATCTGCATGGGAGGGCTCCAGGTTGCAGCTGAGGGGGGCCAGCTCTGAGAAAGCCCTAGGAACTATCATTTCAAAGAGAATGTCATTGGGTTCAGGCAGAAACCCAGAAGCCTCCCCATGCCACGTGCCCCTGATAAGGAAGGAATATGGGTCAGCTTGTCCTAAATGATTTACCTTCATCTCACCTGCTCTATCCGATCCTGCATAGCTTCCTCTCTCACCTCACTTGGCACTTGGAAGATACGAGTATGGCTGCAAAATGCCATTCAAACATTAGGATGCCTGTGTGTCTTTTTCACCTGTTGTGGGGAAACCGCTAGGGCTACCTGCATTGTGAGCTTCTGAGCTGGTCCCTTATCCTTCTTGATAATGAACACGGTTTGTTATTTTTGCTAATCAGATACCTCCGAGCATCCAACAATCCCTAGCAAGTAGCAAGTGGTCCTTGGAGAGTCCAGGGAACAGAGAGGCTGAGTGACTTTCCTAGAGACTCACAGCAAGTTTGCAATCTTCTAAGAGGTGAAATCCAAACTTTCTGGGTACCTCTCCACCTGTGTTATCAGCTTCTTATGATCAGGGTAATGAGGTTTAGGGATTCTTATAGGAAACTGTCACAAGAAATCTACAAGCACCTCTCATTACCCAGGATGATGGATGGGGAGGGGGAGAGAGAGGTGCTGACCAACCAAGCCAAAACCTAAGTGCTTCTTTTATATGCCAGGGCTGGAAAGCAAACAGACAGATGGCTTTGTTTGCCTTGCTTTGCCTTCCGCTTTGTGACCCACTTCACATTCTGTCTGACTTCACACCCAAGTCCTCCCCTCCCCAGCCTTCCTCTCTAGGCAGAGTGCTCTGTCCACTGACGACCCCATTTCTGTGTCTCCTGAAATCTCCATGCCTGGGCAGTGCCCTTTCCTAGTGCCACCTCCAGTGATTCACAGCCCCGTTGTGAGCTAAGAGGGTCTGTGGAGACCAGGCAGGATGGAGCCGGTTGGTTGGTGCCCAGGGAACCAGGTAAGTAAAGAACAAAGGCACTCCAGAGAAGGGAGTGACTGACCCAGCCCCAGGAGGCAGGACAGCCCCAGAGAATGCAGGCGCAGCCCTGAAGCCAGGGGAGATGGGCCTAGAGAGGCAGCCCTTTGTGCTCTCTCGAGGTAGCTCCCTCCTGTTTACCCAGATCCTGCCCAGTTCCAGAGCCAGCTCAGGCAGATGTCATGCCCGCAAGCTCTGCTGTGTGCCCTGGGCAGCTCTCACCATGTCATGCCTACTTGCCAGCTCTAGCAGACATTCCTCCTGGTTTCTCCACGTTTCCTCATTTCACCTACCTTACACTCCTAGTTATTTTTTTTTTTACTTGGGCAGGCCCTGGGAATTGAACCCAGGTCCCAGCATGGCAGGCAAGAATTCTGCCACTGAGCCACCAGTGCACCACCCTCTAGTTAACTTTTCTCCCTTAGAAACTGGCTACTGGGTCTTACTCTTTTCTTTCTTCCAAGGGGAAGCCTAGCAACAATCAGGTGGTCAGTACAAGTCTATTTTTCAAATAAACATTAAATGGTGTTTAATAAAGGATATGTGTTTCCTGTTATGTTTTATTGAAATTAAGATGAGGATCCAGAACTAGCAGGGTGAGAGGGGAAGCAAGGCAGCACTTGTTTGTTTAGAGTCTTCATAGACAATCCAGAGTGGAAAAATTATTTTTAGACTATGATTCCCATAGCAAGTCTCAAAAACTTAAACCTAGTCATGATATTCAGCTGAGGTCTCAAAACCATCAGGCGGTGACGTTCATGACATCCACACCACAAGAGGTGATGCTCGGAGTTCCCACAGAGCAGCTGCAGAGCAGAAAAGCCTCCTGCTTCTAGGGCTGTCACCAATGCTGACTCCTTAAGGGGCCTGACATTCCCCTTTTAAACAAGGTCTCACATTTCACCATCATTTCTTTCTGTTATGTAATTACAATGCATTTGAATCGCCTCTTAAAATGCTAATGCCTAGAAAGGGAAAACACATGAAAACCTTCTATCCTAAAACAAAAATGTACTTCTTGAGTAATATTTCCTTCCTGGTAGAAGAGAGCAGAGCTAGGACTGCAGCATGGAAAGGGAGAAAGTACAGAGACAAGAGATGGCTCGCTCACACTTTAGTGAAGGGCCATTCAATCCCACAATTCTGCTCCTGGGAAAGAATGTGCTGAAGTGGTCCAGAGACCTGGAAGTGAGCACAAGTACTTGGAGTGAAATAGAATCTATACCCAAGGAGTCGGCCATCTTGTAGACCCAGCTCCTTCTGTCTTTAGCCCCAGCACCTCCAGACCCATGGTGGGGAAACCATGGGTGGGCTGGAGGGGCAGATTTTGGATGGGCTCCAGGTCCATGGAAGGCTGGAAAGAGCTGCCTTGATACAGAGAAGAGTACTGTAGCCCAAGGCACTGAAAAAATGCCTTTCTCCTGTCACAGAGGAGCACCTTGACTTTTGCATTTTAAAAGCTTATTTTCTTTCAGCATTTTAACGTGCAGCCACTTCTGAACAATTCAAGTGTGAAAGTACCAGAAGTCTGAAATATATTCAGAAGCATTTAAGAAAGGACCTGTTTTCCAGGCCCTTGAGTCATTTAAAAAATTAGGAATAGGCTGGTCTTTCAAGATGGCAAAATATTATCTCAAGATCTCAAAGCTAGGTGGAAAAACTTTCTTGCTAGAGAAGAATAGTGATGGGTTTGCATAGGCCAGGAATCCTGACAAGAGGGGACAGTGCCTTCTCAGACTCTCCCTCCCCACTCTCTCACTGGGGCAAGTGGGGCTTTTACCTCCATCTAATGAACTGGATTCTTGTTCTCTCTTCCAGGACCTCTTGACTCTGGTTTGCTAAAACATCAGACTTTGAGAGTTGATGCTTCACCTAGGAAACCCAGGCAAAATCCTCATGATTTCTGCTTACAGGGGCTGTGCCTGGCACAAAGCTAAGCCCTGCACAAGCTTCTTGCACTGCCCAACAGTCCTGCAGGAGGCCTCCCCTCACCCACAACCCCAGTTACCACGTCTCTGGTCACGTGGATGTTTTGGCCATGGGTGGAAGGGCACTTGCTATTGGGCATCTTCTCCTTCATGTCCTGGGAAGCCTCTTCTTCTGTCTGCAAGGGAATTTCCTCTGAAACATCCTATCCCTGGTCCCCCTCTTTCTTCTTTTTCCCCTTTCTTCTTCTCATCCCAATATGCATACCCACATACCCACACCTACACACTCCATATCTCACAGATTATGTGATAATCTTGTCTGTTGCTCCCCTCCTGGGAGGTTCTCAGATGCTCACTAAGTCCCCATCTCCATCCTCAAGGCACTCCTGAGACACCTTAAAGCTCAGAGCAAAGCATCCAACTCCCCTCCATTGGTTATACTCAAGAAGCAGGGCGGACACCAACACCTCTCCTACGAGAACCCTAGGGCCCCCTAGGACAACTGGGTGTGGTAGGCATAACTCTATGCAGGTTGCTCAGCAAAGGCTAATACCAGTTGAGCAATGAACTTAAGTATCTGAATTCTGTGGAGGGGGAAAGTCCAGACCCCTGCTCTGAGGCCAGCTCTCTCTAGAATTCTGGATACCTTGAGTCACAGAGGAATATTACTCACTGTTTTCAACCAGTGCTGAACTACAGACACTACCTCGCTTTCCACAACTTCAATGTCCTGGAACAAAATGGGGAAGTCGACACCCTCCAAATGCCTATCAGTTCCATTCTTACTTCAGGTTGTGTATTATAAGAACTTCGCTGGTAATGCAACAGGGAAAGAAGATAGAGAAGAAACAATTTTATATGGTGAGCACCACCTTCATCTACCAAGCTGGTATTTGGTGGGAAAAGTAACCCTGAAGCTTTCTGGGCGAGAATGTACATAATCCATGTTGTAATAATCATCTCTGGACTTGTATCAGTCCTCTTCTGTGGCCCCCTTCTTCCACTGAAGCCACCTGAGACCTCCTACAGGCAGGCAGCTCATCAAACGGAGGCACCTACCTGATTGGCTGGCCAAAGACGATGTAACAATGACCTCCTTAATCTCCAGAGAAGAGATGGGAAAGTCAGGAGGGTCTGCCCCGCTGATGACCATCATCCAGAGCAGTGTAATGGTGGGATGGGATGGGGTAGGGGAGGACGTAGCCAATGTGAGCCTGAAGGAGAGGCATGGGGAAGTTCCCCAAACTACAGACTAAGAATCTCAGTGGGAAACAGTTGTAGGCTAATCATTCAGTCATGAGCTGTGCTGAAGGAAGAGATTTTATGATTCAAAAAGAGGAAATTTGAGGCAAAATGACCTCAATCCTGTATACATTGATTCAAAACATTGCCGCATGTATTTCATATTTTAATTCTTACAAATAGGGGGAAATGGAGAGTTTAGTGTCCTTCTCCCCCCAAAAGAAAACATCAAAGGTAGGGTAGCAAGAGTCTCAATGAGGACGTTTTCTTCAATTTTTGTCTATTTTGTTACATAAGTGATTCAAATCATAAAAAATAATACAAACAAGAGATAAAGAGTAAAAAGTGAAAGTGCCATTTCCTGTAAAAGATGTTTCCTGATCTATTTCAGAATAACAGAACTGCATTGGTGGTAGAGCAGTAAGGTGGAAATGGGGTGGGGAGTGTATTGTGACTTCAGAATTGGTGGGGGAGGGGGGATGGTAGAGGTTCAAATAGTTACTATTCCCATCCAGTGCCTTCATTGGGAAATTGAAGGAATTCAGAATATCCTAAAAGACCTGCAAAAGTTCAGCTGCTCCCAGAAGTCCTTGTAGTTCAACCCTGAGGCTATTCCCAAAATGTCAGAAACCAGGCTTGTAATCCACGAACTTAACCTAATGATTAGACTTTCTGGCCTTAGTTTCTTTGTCTTCAAAATGAAAGAGATAGAATAATGACTCTAATTTTCTTCTAGCTCTAATATTCTGTAAATGTCCCCATACTGATTCTTAGGACTAGAGAAAACATCTATCACTCTGCCCAGCATTGCTATCATAGCCACTGTATCACCTCACTTTCAACAAATCTCCTAAATTTTATATCCTTTCTGGTTAAAATAGGTTAGGCTATGTCTCTCTGCAAGTTGACACAGTAAGTAAACTCACTGCCCTCCCCACTCTATGTGGGGCATGACTCCCAGGGGTGTAAATCACTTTGGCAATGTGGGACAGAAATTCTGGGATGATCTGGGACCCAGCATCAAGGCACTGAGAAAGCCTCCTTGACCAAAAGAGAAAGAGAGAAATGAGACAAAATAAAGTCTCAGTGGCTGAGAGATTTCAAACAGAGTTGAGAGGTTATCCTGGAGGTTATTCTTATACATTATATAGATATCTCCTTTTTAGTTAAGGTATATTGAAGAGGCTGGAGGGAAGCACCTGAAACTGCAGAGCTGTGTTCCAGTAGCCATGTTTCTTGAAGATGACTTTATAATGATATTGCTTTTACAATATGACTGTGTGATTGAGAAAACCTTGTGTCTGATGTTCCTTTTATCTATAGTATGGACAGATGAGTAAAAAATATGGATAGAAAAATAAATAAATAATAGGGGGAACAAAGGTTAAAATAAATTGGGTGGATGGAAATATTAGTGGTCAATGAGAAGAAAGGGTAAGGGGTGTATGGGTGTATGAGTTGTCTCTTTTTTATTTCTTTTGCTGGAGAGATGCTGATGTTATAAAAAATGACCATTGTGATGAATACACAACTATATGATGATATTGTGAGCCACTGATTATACAGCATGTATGGAATGTTTATATGTCAAGAATGTTTGTGTATTTGTTGTTTACAATAAAAATATTAAAAAATAATATAGGGCAGGCCACAGTGGCTCAGCAGGCAAGAATGCTTGCCTGCCATGTCAGAGGACCCAGGTTCAATTCCCAATGCCTGCCCATGTAAAATAAATAAATAAATAAATAAAAATAAAAAGGTTAGGCGAGGCTGAGACAACCAATGACGCACACACGCAGCAATCCAAAAACCCCAGTTGGGGAGCTCTTCAGGGTAGCTGTCGTCTATGTGGTGATTTAGCAATCCAGGAAGCTCCTATCTCATGCTTTACCATCTCAAAATGTGCCCTTCAGGACTGCTAAAGCACCTAGAGGAATCAAATCAGCTCTTCCAGGCTTCTGCCCAGACGTAACACATCACTTCTATTTAAAGCTTTTTAGCCAGAACTAGTCACATGGCTTCAATTTCACTTGTTCCAAAAAAGACTAGAAGAAACTGTAAAATTGATAAAATATCTGTGAACCTCACAGCCTCTGCCATTATCCCCTAAAAATTATTTTCTGCCCTTACTGATGTTATTTTAATTTTTGACTATTTTAAACTTTAATGTGATTCAAAATCAAAACTGCACAAGAAGAAGTACTCAGGGAAATTCATTTCCTCCTCTCTCTCTTCAACCTTGATCTCACTCACCTGAGAAATGAAAACCTCATTAGCCTCTAGGTTATACATTCTATGTTTGTTTTCAAAATAAAGCAGGTATATACATCTATCCTCACTTTTTTATTACTAAATTATAAAATACATCAATAAAATGGATAAATATTAAATGCGTGGCTCAGGAAATTTATATATCTATATACATGCATCAGTTTAACCATCACCCAGATCAAGATAGAGGACATTTTCAGTATCCCAGGAGGCAGTTCATTCTGACTAGGAGGGTCTCCTAGTCATTTTTGTTATCACCATCAAAGAGCTTTGCCTAGAATTATTCAGTATGTTCTCTTTTCCCTCTAGTCTCTTTCACTTATCATTATGTCTGTGAGATTTGTCCAAGTTGTTGGATGAAGCTGTAGTTTATTATTTCATTTCTGGATAATATTCCATTGTATGACTGTGTCACTATCAAATTTAACTAATAGTCATTCGTGTTGTATCTAATTTGATGCTTTTAAAAATAATGCTCCTATGAAGGTGGGCCACAGTGGCTCAGCAGGAAGAGTTCTGACCTGTCACACCGGAGACCTGGGTTCAATTCCTGGTACCTGCCCATGCCAAGAAAAAAAAATACCCCTATGACCATTCTTACCCATGTTTGCTGGTTGGCACAACCATGAAATCTGTCCAGGAGTGGAATTTCTAGGTCATATGGTTCATATATATTCAGCACTGGTCTGCATGCATAAACAATGCATGAACATCATTCTTGTTTCATATTCTTGCCAGCATTTGGTATGGTTAGTCCTTTCAATTTTCACCAGTCTGGTGGAAGTATGATAGTGACTAATACTTATTTTTAATTTAACTTATTATTAATTATGTTAAGCATCTTTTCATTTGCTGCTTGGCCCTGTTGAATATGATTTGAGGGTTCTCTTCAAGTTTTGTGTTAGGTTGTCAATCTTTTTCTTACTGATTTATAGGATTTCTTTACTTGCTTTGGATAGGAGTCCTTTGTCAAATATGTGTTTTGCAATTATATTCTCCCAGTCTGTGGCTTGTCTTTCACTCTTTTAGCCCTAGGAAGTGGTATCTTATTGTGGTTTGAATTTATATTTTCCGAGTGACTAAAGATGCTCAGCACCTTTTCATGTATTTGTTGGACATCTGTATATCTTCTTTGGAAAAATATCTGTTCAATTCTTTTGCCATTTTATGATTGGATTGTCTTTTTATTGTTGGGTTTTAAGGTTTCTTTATATATTCTATACACAAGCCCCTTATCAGAAAAATGTTTTAAAAATATGTTCTCTTACTCTTTGTTTTGTCTGTTCATTTTCTTGGTCATAATATTTGGAGCACAAAATTTTTGAATTTTTAAGAAGGCCAATTTACCTATTTTTTTCTCTTGTTGCTTGTGCTTTTGGTGTCATAGATAAGAAACCATTGCTAGCACATGGTCATGAAGATTTATTTCTGTTTCTTCAAAGATTAAATAGTACAATATGTAACTCTTACATTTAAGTCTATTGTACTTTTCTGATTAATTTTTGTATATAGTGTGAGGTTGGGAGTCTAACTTCATTCTTTTGCATGTGGATATGCTGCTGTCATAGCAATATTTGTTGAAGAGAATGTTCTTTCTCCATTGAATTGTCTTAGCAGCCTTTTCAAAATCAATTAGCCATACTCAAAGGACACGAGGGCAAGGACACAAATGGACATTTACACACCAATGTTTATAGCAGCATTATTTACAATTATCAAGAGATGGAAGCAGCCAAAATGTCCATCAACAGACAGTTGGCTAAACAAACTGTGGCATTTACATAAGATTGAATATTATGCAACTGTAAGACAGAATAAAATTATGAAGTATGTAACAACATAAATGGACCTTAAGGACATTATGCTGAGTGTGATTAGCAAGAAACAAAAGGACAAATACTTTATAGTCTCACTGATATGAACTGACATTAGTGAATAAACTTGGAATATTTTGTTGGTAACAGAGACCATCAGGAGATAGAAATAGGGTAAGATATTGGGTAATTGGAGCTTAAGGGATACAGATTGTGCAACAGGACTGAATATAAAAACTCAGAGATGGACAGAACAATATTACCTAACTGTAATACAATTATGTTGAAACACTGAATGAAGCTGCATATGAGAATGATAGAGGGAGGAGGGCTGGGGCATAAATGAAATCACAAAGAAAGATAGATATAAAGACTGAGATGGTATAATCTAGCAATGCCTAGAGTGTATAATGATAGTGACTAAATGTACAAATTTAAAAAATGTTTTTGCATGAGGAAGAACAAAAGAATGTCATTACTGTAGTGTGCTGAAAATAAATGGTAATTAACATTTTAAAATTTCAACCTATGTGTGAGACTAAAGCAAAAATTGTTTATTTGGTACAAATTTATATTTTGACTAGTGCATGTCCTAATATAACTTACGTAGATAGTTGGTTAAACACCTTAAGTACATGGAACTTTGTATAGGACATGAGATTTTGTTTGTTTGTCCAGGTGATGCCCTGATGAATCCCAGAGTGATTTGATCAGTGAGTGGAAAAGTATTTGCAAAGTCCCCTTTGGGGAATGGTGAGAACGGGGGAAAACTCAACTTCCCCAAGTTGAATTCTTGATATTCTCACACGCAGTGTGGGCAACCAAAGCTATAGGCTGAGCCCCCAGTCTTCGGGTTTGTTCATATGAAACTTAACCCCACAGGGTATAGGTCAAGCCTACTTAAAATTTAGGCCTAAGATTCACCTCCAAGAGAACCTCTTTTGTTGCTCAGATGTGGCCTCTCTCTCCAGTCAACACAGCAAGCAAATTCACCACCCTCCCCCTGTCTATGTGGGACATGACTCCCAGGGGTGTGGACCTTCCTAGCAATGTGGGACAAAAATCCCAGAATAAGCTGAGATTCAACATCAAGGGATTGAGAAAAACTCTAGAATGAACTGAGACCCAGCATCAAGGGATTGAGAAAACCTTCTTGACCAGAAGGGGGAAGAGTGAAATGAGACAAAGTGTCAATGGCTGAGAGATGCCAAACAGAGTCGAGAGGTTATCCTGGAGGTTATTCTTATGCATTAAGTAGATATCACATTGTTAACCAAGATGTAATGGAGAGGCTGGAGGGAATTGCCTTAAAATGTAGAGCTGTGTTCCAGTAGCCATGTTTCTTGATGATAATTGTATAATGATAAAGTTTTCACAATGTGACTGTGTGATTGTGAAAACCTTGTGTCTGATGCTCCTTTTATCTGCCTTGTCAAAAGATGAGTATAACATATGGAATAAAAATAAATAATAGGCAGAACAAATGTTAAAATAAATTTAGTTTGAAATGCTAGTGATCAATGAAAGGGAGAGGTAAGGGATATGGTATGTAAAATTTTTTTTTCTGTTTGTTGTATTTTTCTGTTGTCTTTTTATGTCTTTTTCTGAATTGATGTTAATGTTCTGGGAAATGATCATGATAATGAATTTGCAACTATGGATGATATTGTGAATTGTTGAGTGTATGTGTTGGGAATGTTTGTGTTTCTTGTAATTTTTTTTAATTACTAAAAAATTAAAAAAAACAGTTAGCCATAAATATAAGGGTTTATTTCTGGATTGTCAGTTCTTCTCCACTGATAAGTGTGTCTGTCCTTAGGCCAATACCACATTGCCCTGATTACTGTAGCTTGTAGTGTGTTTTAAAACCAGAGTGTGAGTTCTCCAACTTTTTCTCTTTTCCAAGATTGTTTGACTATTTTGTTTTCCTTGAATTTCCGTATGTATTTTAGGATCAACTTGTTAATTTCTTTTAAAAAAAACAACAAAAAAGAGTCTGGTGGCATTTCTGTCGATCAATTTAGTGAGAATTGTCATCTTAACAATAGTAAGTCTTCCAGTGTGTGAACATGGAGTGTCTTGCCATTTTTCTACATCTTCTTTAATTTCTCTCAAGAAAGTTTTTAGTCTTTAGTGTTCAAGTCTTTTCACTTCATTTGGTAAATTTATTCTTATTTTATACTTTTGAGATGCTATTTAAATTGAGTTTTCTCTTAATTTCATTTTTTATATTGTTCATTGCCAGTGTATACAATTGATTTTTGGATATTGATATTATATATTGCAATTTTGCCAAACTCACTTAGTAATTGTAATAGATTTTTAGTGGTTTCCTTAGAACTTTCTATAAACAAGAACATATCATTGTAAATACAGATAACTTTTCTTCTTTCTTTCTGTTTTAATTTGTAAGCTACCAAAAGGCTATATAGCAGAACTGGAACAACTTTTAAAAGGGGGAATTTAATAGGTTTCAAGTTTACAATTCTAAACCTATAAAAATGTCCAAACTAAGCTATCCAGAAAAAAAATACCTTAATTTGAGGAAGACCAATACATCTGTAAACACCTTTGCAAGCTGGGTAGTTACATGGCTGGAATCTGTTGGCTCCTTGCTCCTGGGCTGCATTGATTTCAGCCTCTGTTCTGGTGGGGGTTCCTCACTTTGCTTCTCTGGAGCTGGCTTCCATCTATTGGCTTCCCTTGGCTCTCTCCAGGTTCTGGCTTGCTTAACATCCCAAGGTGATATCTGCTAGGCTCCAAGCATCTCCAAACATCCATGTCTCTGTTCTTGCAGCAACTGTTCTCCCACCACCTACATCTGGTCTTTGTCAGTTCTGAGTTTTCTGTCATTTCTGACTCGCCAAAATGTTTCCTCTTTTAAAGGATTACAGTAAACTAATCAAGAACCACTTGGAATGGGTGGAGTCACATCTCCATCTAATCAAAGGTCACACCACCAATTGGGCGTGTCAGATTTCCATGGAGATAATCTAATCAATTTTTCTGCCCTACCATATTAAATTAAGTTTAAAAGAAATGCTGCCCCCACAAGTTTAGATCAGGATTAAAATATGACTTTTCTAGAGTGCATAATACTTTCCAACAGGCACAGTTTCCAATCTGGATGACTTTCATTTTTTTTTGCCTAGTTGCCCTGGCTATACAATGTTGAATAGAACTAGTGAGAGGAGACATCCTTGTCTTGCTCCTGATTTGAGGAAGAAAACATTTTCTTTCATCATTAATTATTTTAGATGTGATTTCTTTTTGTAGATGTCCTTTATCAAGTTGAGGGAGTTCCCTTCTTATTCTTGGATTTTTTACTATTGGGTTTGCCAAATACTTTTTATGCACTTATTAAGATGACAATGTGGTTTTTGTCTTCTATTCTATTAATAAGGCATACGACATTAATTTTTTGATTTTCAGATGTTAAATCAATCTTGCACTTCTGGGCTAAATCCTCCTTGGTCGTGGTGCATAACACTTTTATGTTGCTGGATCGATTTTGCTAGTTAATGTATTTTGTTAAGGATTTTTATATCTATATTTATAAGAGATACTGGTCCATAGTTTTTTTTTACTAGTTTGGATATATGGGTAATACTAAACTCATTGAATTAATTGGGAAGTGTTCTTTTCTCATCTATTTATTAGAATAGTTTGTGAAGGATTGGTAGGAGTTCTTTAAACATTTGACATATATTTGATATATATATTTGATATATATTTAACTTGTTAAGAAATTGCCAACCTGTTTTACAAAGTGGCTGTAACAATTTACATTCCCAACATCACTGTATAAACATTAAAGTTTCACCATATCTTCATAATATTTGAATAGTCTGTCTTTTTTATTATAGCTCATTCTGGTGGGTGTTTGTAGAGGTATATCATTTGGTTTTAATTTGCATTTCCCTGATGACTAATAACGTTGATAATCTTTCCATGCTTATTAGTCTATATATTTAGTTGGCATGTTGCCTACTGAAATCTTTTAAAAATTAAGTTGTTTGTCTTCTTCTTACTGTGTTGTAAGAGGTCTTTAAATATTCTGAATGCAAGCTCTTTTTCAGATATATAGCTTGCAAATATTTTCTCCCAATCTGTGGCTTGTATTTTCATTTCCTTAATAGTGACTTTTGAAAGGAAAATGCCTTTAATTGTATCAAGTCAAATTCTTTAGGCTTTTTCTTTCTTTTATGGAGTATGTTTTTTGTATCATAATTAAGAACTCTTTGCTTAACCCAAGGGTGTACAAATTTTTCCTTATGCTTTTCTCTGGAAGTTTTATACTTTCAACCCTCACATTTAGGTCTTTGCTCCTTCTGAACTATTTTTGCATGTATATATTAGTAATGATCTAAATATATATTTTTTGCATATAGATACACAGTTGTCCCAGCATCACTTGTTGAAAAGATTATCCCTTTCTTCCATTGAATTGCCTTGGAATCCTTCTCTAAAAAATCAATTGACCATAAGAGTTCATTTCTGTACTCTCAATTCCATTCCATTGTCTCATGTGGTTATCATTACACCAACCAGTGCCACACTGCTTTAATGAGGATAGTGTTACAGTAAGTTTGAAAGTGGTGGTATAACTCCTCTTTTATGTCAAAACCTTTCTGACTATTCTAGTTCCTTTGCAATTCCATGTGAAATTTTAAGAATTTCTACACCCAATTCCCCTGCCACCCACAAAGAAAGCCTGCTGGAATTTTGATAGGCATTGTCTTGAAGCTATAGCTCAATTTTACTTAAATTGTCTAATTTGTTGAAATAAAGTTGTTCACAGTATTCCCACAGAATCTCTTTAATATATGTGGAGTCAGTATTGATGCCCACTCTTTCATCCTTAATTTTGGTAATTTGTGTCTTCTCTCTCTTCTTCCTGCTCAGCTTAGCTAAATGTTAACTCATTTTTTTAAATCTTTTCAAGAATCAATTTTTACTTCCATTGACTCTTCTCCTCTGTTGTTTTTCTGATTTCTGTTTCATTGTTTTTTATTTGTTCTTCTTTTATTTTTGTTTTTCATCAGTCTTTAATTTAACCTTCATTATTTTCTTGTTTGGCTTTATTTGCTCTTCTTTCTCAGTTCTAGTTCCTTGATACTGTAGCTTAGGTCGGGTTGATCTATAGGGCTGTTCACGTC
The DNA here is from genome assembly GCF_023851605.1 of Tamandua tetradactyla. Taxonomy (NCBI): domain Eukaryota; kingdom Metazoa; phylum Chordata; class Mammalia; order Pilosa; family Myrmecophagidae; genus Tamandua; species Tamandua tetradactyla. The sequence continues at coordinate 1,340,544 of NC_135344.1, forward strand.
TTCTTTACACTTATTGCTTTCTTTACCTTGTTGATTTCTGTCTAATTGTTCTATCATTTATTGAGAGTGAGAAGTCTCCAGCTCTTGTTGAATTCTTTATTCTCCTTTCAATTATGTCAGTTTTTGTTTCATGTATTTTGTGGCTGTCTTGTTTTGGCCATTATAATTGCTATATCTTCTTGATGAATTGACCCTTTTGTCATTATGAATTTTTTTTATCTCTGATAATATTTTTTGTTTTAAATTCTACTTTGTCCCATATAATTATAGCCATTCCAGTTCTCTTATAGTTATTGTTTATATAATATATATTTTCCACCCTTTATTTTCAATCTTTTGTGTTTTTGAATCTAACAATCTCTACCTTGAGTGGAGTGTTTAGTCCATTCACATATCATACAATTATTGATATCATTGAATTCACATATGTCATTTTGTTATTTGTCCTTTATGTCTCATGTATTTCATTACTCTGTTCTTCATTTACTGCCATCTTTTCTATTAAATTGATATTTTTTAGTGTACCATTTACTTCTGATTTTTGTTATTTTCTTGGTGATTGCTCTAGAAATTGTAATTGCATCTTAATCTATCACAACCTAATTTAATTAATATTAATTCTGTCAAACTATAGAAAATTTGGTCCACTATAGCTCCATCTCAGCCCTTTTGCTTTGTATAATTGTCATATGCATTGCATATACACATGTTTCAAATCCATCAGTAAAGTGCTATAATCATTGCTGTATGCAAACATAGACCTGTGAAAGAAGTTAAAAGGACAAAAGTGAAATTCATAGTCATTTATATTTATCCACACATTCACATTATTATTTATCATATTATTTCCTTTCAGCCTAACTGAATTCCTTTAAAATGTCTTAAGTCAAGCACAACAGCAATGAATTTTCTCAGTCTTTGTTTATTTGGCAATGTCTTTCACTTTTTTATTTTTTGAAGGGTAGCTTTGCTGAATATAAAATTAACAGCTAACTTTTTTTCTTTCATACTTTTAAATATGTTATTCACTGCTTTGTGGTCTCTGTTGTTTCTGATGCAAAGTCAGATGTTAATTGTTTCATTGTTCCCCTGTTACATTTCTGACTATTTTTCTAGTCTGTTGCTTTCCCTATGGGGATTGGCCTACCCTACTGAAGTGCCACCAAGATCACCACACATACTAACAATGCCACAGACTATGGGCCTTTTCATACTCTTCTCCAAACTAACAAACTGTGCCAACTGAGCTGGAAATAAGGGTTGGAGTGGGTGTAGCCCCAGGCAGAAATACCATATACACACACTGTTCTTACCCAAGGTTAGTTATTTTTGTGAAAAAAAAACAACTTCTCAGTTTGTTGTATAACTTATTTTCAGAGCCCTTACATGTTTGTTTCTGACAATTTTGTCTGATTTTATCACTGCTTTAGGGGAGCATATTTGCTGAACTTCTCACTCTGTTATACCAGTTGTCCCAGAAGCTCTTAATATGTAAAAAGTTCAATTTATCAATATTCCCTTTATTATATGTTTTTGTTTCATGTTTAGGGAAAAAAATACTTTCTCCAAAGTCATGAAGACATTATCTTAGGTTTTCTTCTAGAAAATTTATTGTTTTAGAAGGTTTCATATTTAGAGCTAGCATCCACATGCAAGTAATGTTGTATGTCCTGTGACAAATTAGGGCTCAAAGTACCATTTATCTTTTCCATTCAGAAATTCTGATTGATCCAGCACCATTCATTGTAAAGATGTTCCTCATCCCCACAGAATTGGAGTGGTGACTTTGTCATAAAACAGGTGACAATGTATATGTGGACCTGTTTCTGGGCTTTCTTTTCTATTCTATTGTGCTTTTTATTATCATTACAAACTTTTCTTAGTATTATATTTTATTATTGATCTTTTATCTTTCAGTGTACATTCTCCCACTTTTTTAGTTTTCTTCATGAGTGCTTTGGCTATTCTATGCGTTTTGTATTTCTACATATATTTACGATCAGGTCGTCAATTTCCTCAAAAAAATCCTCTGGAATTTTGATTGTATTTTATTGGGTCTATGGGTCAAATTAAAGAGAATGAACTTAGTTTAAAGTGAAATTTCCATCCTTGAACACAGTATACCCTGCATTTATTTAGGTCTTCTTGAATTTTACCAACAATGTTTTTAGTTTTCAGTGTAGAGGTTTTGCACATTTCTCACTTGATTTATCACTAGATATTTGATATTTAGTGCTATTGTCAATTGTATTTCTTATTTCAGCTCAGGTTTATTTTGATTATTGGTAGTAAACAGAAATTTTTGTATATTATCCTTGTATTCAGAAAATTTATAAAATGCATTTATTAATAGTAATTGTTCATAGATTCATTTAGATTTTCTACATATGCAATCATGTCATACATGAATAATGATAAATTTTCTTCCTTTCCCATCATTATAGCATTTCTTTATTTTTCTTGCCATATTGCATTGGCAAATATCTTTAGTAAAATGTTGTATGGATGTGGTGAGAACAAGTTTGCCTTGTTCCTAATCTTAAGGGGAAAGTATTCACTATTTCAAGTTTAAATATAATGTTTGTGTTTTGGTAGAGTCTCTTCATCAAGTTAAATAAGTTTTCTTCTATTCAGAGTTTCCTGAGAGTTTTTATCAGGAAAGGATGTTGAATTATATTAATCATTTTTCTGCATTTGCTGACATGATCATGCTTTTTTCTTTTGTTTTATTATTGCAGTAAATTACACTGACTGTTTTTCAAATGTTGAACCAATAATTAGAATTTCTATGACAACCCTACTTGTTCATGATTATTTAAATATATATATATAAACACACATATATATATAAACACATGTATATATATTCTAGTTCATTCATTTCTATTCTTCTTATTTCCTTTCTTCTCCATTTCTCTGGATTCAATTTATTGGTCTTCTTACGGCTTCTTAATACAGAATCATAGAGAGTTGACTTTCATCTATTCTTCATTTTTAATGTGTGTATTTGGAAGTATGAATTGCCCTCAGAAGACTGCTTTAGATGTATTGCACAAGTATTTTTCTTATCATCTAGTCCACAATGTTTTCTTATTTCTATTTGGTTTCTTCTTTGATTCTTGGATGACTTAGAATTGTGTTCCTTAATTCAAAACATTTGGAATTGTTCTAATTATAAATTTCTATCAATTTTTGATATCTAATTCAATTTTACAGTAGTCAAATTACATATTTTATTTTAACATTTTGAAATTGGCTTTATGCTCTGTAATTTAGTAAATTTTGATGAATGATCCATGTGTACTTAAAAAGAATATATACTCTGCAGTTGTTGGCTATCTAGTCTCATACATCAGTTACTTCAAGTTATTTGATCATGTCATTCCATTTTTCTATATCTTTCCTAATTTTCTCTTTGCTTGTTCTATAAGTTTTTGAGAAAAATGCATTAAAATCTCCAACTATATTTGTACGCTCCTCTCTTTTTTAGTTCTGGAAATTTTGACTTCATATATTTTGGAGGTAGGTTATTAAATGCATACAAATTTAGGATTAATGTAGCTTCTTATTAAATCACCGATTTTACCATGATGAAATATCCTTATGGATCAACAATTATATGTTATTTTGCCTGATTTAATATAGCTATATCAAATTTCTGTTAGTATTTACATAGTATATATGTTTATATTTTATTACTTTCCACTTTTCTGTTTATTTATACAAGGTGTCTCTTGTAAAAAACATATAATTGTGCTTTTCATCCAGTCTGACAATGCTTACCCATTAACTGGATTGTTCAGTCCATTTGAAGTCAATGTAATTAATTGAATATTTCACAAGGTCTTAAGATTAATATCTAATTTTTTTCTATTTCTCCTTTCCCTTTTTATTTATTTATCTTTTCTTTATTCTCTTTTCCTTTTTATTTTATATCAATCATGTGTTTTTAATTATTCCATTGAGTGAGTTTAAGTTGGTTGTTTCTCTTGGCACTTTAAAGATATATTTCCACTATCTTCTGTCTTCTATTATTTACATTAAAAGACTGTCATTAGTATCATTGTTCTTTTGAAGAAGTTGTGCTTTTTCTTCTAAATCCTTTTAAGATTTTTTTTATCTTTGGCTTTCAACAGTTTGACTGTGATATGCCTGGTGTATTTTTCTTTGAACATATCTTGTTTGAGATTTATCAAGCACCTTGAAATTGTGGGAAGACATCTGGCCAATTTAGGAAATTTCTCAGACACTATCTCTTAAAATATTACTTCTGCCCCATTTGTTCTCTCTTCTCTGTCTGGAACTCCTATTGCACATGTATGTGTGTGTGTATACAGTCTTTTTTTTGTTCCACATGTCTCTTATGTACCATATCATTTCCCCCTTTCTTCTTTGTCCCTGGACTTCAGTTTGGACATTTCTTATTATTTATCCTTTCAGTATCCTAACCCTGTCTTCTGTATATGTTAACTGTATTTTTTATATAGTTTTATTCCACACTATACAGTCCAACCTAAGTGTACAATCAATGGCTCTTGGTATAATCACACAGTTATGTATTCACTACTACAATCAATGTCTTTATGATATTTATAGGTTTAATTTTCCAGCCTTTTTACATTCTGAGCCATTCTCTTATTAAATGCTACACACTGTGTATAAAAGAATCATAGACACTGCAGATGCTGTACTATTCTGCCAGAAAGAGCCCTCTTTCTTCAGCCAGGTAGAAAGACTGAGGTGCAGATCCCTTCCATTGAACCAGAGATTCAGCTGAGCAGGGACTGCATTGTAGATTTAGTAAGACTTAATCCACTTCTTTTTTTTTTTTACCTTATTTCTGTTCACATAGCCTTCCCTGGCTTTGGATGGTGAGTCTGGTGGTTTCCCTCCCCTACCCTGAAAACCTTTTGAAAATGTAGTTATATCCTATAAGGATTTTGAATTTAGCTCTTTAGCATCCTTTCCCCATGTAGTTTCAAAATCTGGAAAATATTTTGAGGGAAAGGCAGGTTGTGTGTTTGAGGCTGGGCTCTCTCCCTGACAGGAGTTAGTCTCCTAAGCACTGTAAGATTACAGGATGTTTCATTGTGCCTTTTTAAAACGCTTGGCCTAGCTCTCCAACTTCCTATACATAGCCTCTATCTCAGAATATCTTATGGGAAAAATTGATCATGCATTTCAAGTTCCTTGAGTTTCCAGTATGTCATGCCAGCTCTGTGTGATCACCAAAAGCCTCCTGATTTGTCTTCTCCAGAAGAGTCCCTCTGAAAGTACTAAACCTCAACATAATACTGAGTCCAAAATTAAAAAATACCCTCAAAGATGAAAATTATTGGCAATCATCAGCTTTTCTTAAAAAATGTTCCACTCTCTTTGGAATTCTAATTTACTTCTTCCTATTGCTTCCATGATCTCCAAAGTCTTTATCTTACAATCTGGCTTTTTATGTTGGGTTGCTGACATTCTACTCAAATGCAGGAATCCTAAACTCTATTATTATCTCCTCTTATTTCTTACTCAAAAAGTACACACACACACATACACACCATCCTTGAAAACAGCTCCTCTTAGAGCCTCCTGGTGTTCATGTCCTTGTATAGTCTCCCCCACATGAATAAGACTGGCCTGTGTGAACAATAGTATACTGCAAAAATGATAATGCATGACTTCCAAGTCTAGGTCTTAAAAGAATTGGCAGTTTCTCCCTTGGCATCTTGGATTGCTTGATCTTAAAGAAGTTGAAGACATCCCAAGCAGTCCTGTGGAGAAGTCCACATGGAAGTTACTGAGGCCTCCCACCAACAGCCAGTGTCAACTTGCCAGACATGCTGAGAGTAGATCTTCCAGTCCCTGAGAAGCCTTTGTATAACTGTAGACCCAGTGAACATTCTGATTGCAACTTAGTGAGAGACCCTGTGCTGGTTTGAAAAGATGTATGTCCCCTAGAAAATCCATGTTTTAATCCTAATCCCATTTTGTAAAGGCAGCCATTTCTTCTAATCCTATTCAGTATTGAATGTTTGAAACTGTAATTAGATCACACATAATTAAAGATGTGATTTAATCAAGAGTGGTTGTTAAACTGGATTAGCTGGGGGCATGTCTCCACCCATCAAGGGTGGGTCTTGATTAATTTCTGAAGTCTTATAAAAGAGGAAACATTTTGGAGAATGAAAGTGATTCAGAGTGAGCAGAGCAGGACAATGTAGCCACAAGAAGCAGAGTCCCCCAGCCAGCAACCTTTGGAGATGAAGAAGGAAAATGTCTCCCAGGGAGCTTCATGAAACAGGAAGCCAGGAGAAGAAGTTAGCAGATGATGTTGTGTTTGCTATGTACCCTTCCAGATGAGAGAGGAACTCTGACCGTGTTCACCATGTGCCTTTCCAGATAAGAGAGAAACTCTGACTGTGTTTGCCATTTGCCCTTACACTTGAGAAAGAAACTGTGAACTTCATCGGCCTTCTTGAATCAAGGAATCTTTCCCTGGATAACTTAGATTGAATATTTCTATAGACTTGTTTTATTTGGGACATTTGCTTGGCCTTAGAAATGTGAACTAGCAACTTATTAAATTCCCCTCTTTATAAGACATTCTGTTTCTGGTATATTGCATTCTGGCAGCTAGCAAACTAGAACAGACCCTAAACCAGAACCACCCTAAATTCCTGTCCCACAGAAACTGCTACAAATAATAAATATTTATTGTTGCCTGAAGCTGGATTTGGGGGTAATTTGCTATGAGGCAATAGATAACTAGTACTCAGTGTATATATACAGATATTTGCACCTTGTTATTTTTTTCATTTAATAGTAAGAATATCATAGAAATTACTATGTATGAGTTCAAAAATTTTTTCTCATTCTTTTTATGGCTTGTAGCACTATACTGTATGGATGTGTTGTATTTTAATGAACTATGTTTTTAAATGATTATATATTATATAGTCACATACCATGTGATCATCCAAAGTATACAATCAATGTGGACCAGGTTTTTATAAATGTGCAATTGGATGTTTCCCATATTTTTTCTATTACAAATAATGTCACAATTAATTATGATGTGCATATTTGCTTTTGTAGCTATTGGCGGTGGTGGTGGTGTATCTTCAGAGTAAATTCCTAGATGTAGGAATGCTGCTTCAATGTGTGATATATTTGTAGTATTATTATATATGCATGCATCTAGCTCCATAAGATTATGACATTTTTACACTCATTGACAATATATGTGTGTATTAATTAGGGTTCTCTAGGGAAACAAAACCAACAGGAGATATCTGTAAATATTATATTTATAAAAGTGTCTCATGAAACTGCGGGGATGCACAAGTTCAAATTCCATACAGCAGGCCATGAGCTGGCAACAATGATGAAGGTCTTCCATGAGTTCCCCAGGAGGGGCTGCCTGGCTTGAGTAAAGGCAAAAGCTCTCTCTTCTGACTGCTGAAGTCGCCACCTCTCCCTTAAAAGTCGTCAACTGATTGAATTCTCTCCTTATGGAAGACAAACCCCTAGTTTATTATAGATGTAATCAGCCCTAGATGCAATCAGCTGACTGATGATTTAAGTCCATGAAATATCCTCACAGTCATTGTCAAGCCAGTGCTTGATTGACCAGACAACTGGGCACCATCACCTGTCCAAGCTGACACATGAACTCAAATGTCACAATAAGCATGCAAATTTATTTACATAGGTCCTCACTCACAAAATGTTTTATCATACTTTTGAACTTTTGCCAATCTGACAGTTGAGAAATAGTATCTATGTATTGTTTAATTTGTCTTCCTGTAATTATGAGAAAAGTTGAGCATCTATTCATTTTTTTCATTTTTTTGTGTGAACTTTCCATGTTTTGCCCATTTTTCTATTGACTGTTTAGTTCTTTTATGTTGATCCTTGAAAATTCATTATATATTAGGTAGATTAGCCCTATACCTATGATATATGTTGTAATTATTTTCTCCTATTTGATCATTTTTCACTTTTGGCCTTGCTTGTGGTGTTTTTTGCCGTACAAAAATTTTCCTCATTTTTAAGTAGACATATATTCATTGTTAAATTGTATCTGGTTTTTTAGTCATAGTGAAAAAGTATTTTCCCACATCTCAAATTCAAAGGGATTTGTCCCTGTTTTCTTCTAATACTTGTATTGATTCAGTTTTTGTATTTAGATCTCTGATCCTTTTGGAGTTGAATAAGAATATCAGTTTGTTCCATGCATCACATACTGCGGTGTTAAAAGACAACTAAAAAATTATCAGTGGCATATTGTAATAAGTGTTTATTGCTCATGCACCTGGAATTATCTAGGAGTCAATGAGGTGCCTCTACATGTCTGGGATCAGCTGATCTAGACTAGCTTTTAATAGAGGCTGGCTCCAAGTGGAGTGCTCCAAGTGCTCTAAGCAACTTGGCTCTGCTCCATGTGTCAGTCACCTTCCAGCAGCTTAGCAGGGCAGGTTTTCATGGCAACAACAGAGGCACAACAGAGCAAATCCCAAAGCACAGGCTCATTTCAAGCCTTTGCTTGTGATATAACTACTGACATCCCATTGGCCAAAGCAAGATACCTGACCAAGTCCAGAGTCAGAGAGGAAAGGTACTAGAAAGCTACATAGTAACAGGTTTGAATACCAGGAGGGGTCAAGAATGAGAGCATCTTTGCAGTCTATCATTTCTTGCAATATTGTTTAGTTCATTCTAGATCTCTCCTTATTATATTGGACTTCTTGAAAGAGTCTTTATCACTCACTATCTCCATTTCCTCATCTCCTTTTAGCCCAGTCCATGACAATTTAGCTTGTTTCTTGGATCTTTCCACAAGACCATTTTAAACAAGGTTGCCAATGGGCTTTAACCTGCTAAATCCACCAGGCATTTTTTGGTTCTTATTTTCTGAAATAGAACCAGTTAGTTGAGCAAAAGTCTAAGTCATAGCTTATAGGCAGGTCACAGGTGTGCCAGGTATCTTCCCTCAAAAGTGATTTTGCATTCTGCTCAATTTGCATGGCAGGAGTAGTGAACCTACTGAGATTCAAGATTAACTGTAGTCACATCTTTCAAGCTGAAGGAGGGCTTTTGGGCTCCCACCTTCTCAGCAAGCCGAAAGATACCCAGGATTGACTCTGGAGTTCATGAAAGCCTTCTGAGGATTCTAGAAAATTTCAGAAAAGGAGAACCTGGAAAACTGATCTTCCTATCTATTTGGCAAATGAGATGTGAAGACATTGAAACTTACAGTTTCACTGGAAAGCTAATCTTATTTTTACCCAAGATTGTGAAGACATACAAATGATCTTCACAGGCTTCCTATCATATTTGCCTATATTAACTACTGACTCCCTGAAACTCTCTATTCCCTGGTTCTCTTCCTAATTTTCCAACCTGTCTATGGTCTTCCTCTTAGGCTCCCTTTTCTCTGCCTGCCCCTTAAACATTGGGGTTCCTCAGGATTCTATTCCTGTCCATTGCTCACCTGTTCTCCTTAAACAATGTCAACCACTTTCATGATTTAACCTGAGACTCAATCTGCTTGTCCTCTGCAGCACTTTGACTTAGGGACTGGGGTTGGTAAAACCTCAGGGTCAGGTGAGGAACCCAAGGACCAGATGAACTCTGGAGAAATCTTGGTGTACACAGAAACCTGGTCCCCAGGAGAAGGAGGCAATAGCCAATGGGATTGTGCCTGTTCTTTCCATCCTCCAAGGAACAGAGGAAGCACTGAACAAGTGTGCTGAGTCTTCTTCCCCCAAAGTCTGGAAGAGCAAGGGATGATCACGGAACTTAGAGGCTCCTCTGGTACTTTGAAAGATGGTTGAAAATTGCCTGTTGCTGCATTGCTAACTCAAGGGGTCAAAAAAAGATGCATGTGTCCAGAGAAAATATCACCTATAAACCTATCAAGAAAGGAATTTGAGAAAAGACTATACTCTCAAAAAAAAGTCAGCCAAGAGACTTCAAGATAAAAGGTGATGAACAATAGAAAGAAAATATGGAGTAATAAATATATGCAACTTTATATAAATATGTATGTATTTATATATGCATTCATATATATTTTATAAACACATGAAATCAAATATGTATTGAAAATGACTACCTGAGGATGTATAACCTTTAAGGCTTATCTATTTTCAGGACCCAAATCTCATGACACCACCACCACCCACACAAAAAGCCTTTGTTAATCTTCTAGTCCAGAAGTGATCTCTCTCTCCTGTAGCTCCCAAAGCACCTTATTTCACCATTGTAGCATTATTTTCTCCCTTGCTTTGAAAGTGCTTGCCTATATATCTTATTTGGTGACAAGATTGTAAATGTCCCAATTCCAGCATCTTTGACCTTGCCATCTGATTCTCTGTATCTTCTACTTAATGAGTTCTTGGTCAGTTTTTGCCCAATTGAATTGTGACTTTAGAAATGAGTCACCGCATGAGTATATATAACCCCCTGGCCAGGGAAAAAGAAATATCAATTATACATTTTTTTGAAGTGTGTGTTGAGTAGATCTATCATGACACCTTGCATCCCTACTTCTTGGTTAACACCTGGCAGACTTTATTAAGGTTAATTTAATAGTTTTTTCCCCATTTAACCAATTTTAGAATTTGCAGTCTGTTGTCTGACAGGTTCACATGTGATAGCACCATATCTTTCTGAGAAATATTTCACACATACACAAATGAGTATTTGCAAGTTTGAAATTTTCAGAAAATAGATGGCTCTAAGCAAAATAAAAATAACTGCTCTCAATTATATGATGGTTGTAAGATTCATGAAACTCATGCCTTATTCTCTGTGTAAAACTTTCATGCATTTTTGGTTTTGAAATAATAAATGCTCACCCATTTTCCTAACAATAAAATAATGTGGAAACACTTAGATGCAAAATATTGGAGAAAATAAATCAGGAGTTAATCTATTAATACCTTCCTTGTCCCAGAAAGAATTTAAGGAGGTTTACATGAAGTATGATAGGTTATCGTATATTAAATCCTGGGCCAAAGGAGAAATAAAACTAAGGGTTGGAAAACAAAGTAGAGTAAGAATCAGGTAGAAATCCCCATTAAAATGTGCAAGTGGGCCACACATTTGGTTCTGAGATTTTTAGCCATCAATTTGAAAAGGGAAACTGGGGATGAAGGTCCCCTCCCTTGACTTTCTGCACTAACAGGATCTGACCTGTTACCTGTGTATCAGCCAACATGGCCAATTACCTGGGCACAGAGGAAGTGTCCTTTATGGTTTTAAGCACAGAACTGCAAATACCTGAACATCCTCCATCTGAATCCCTAACAAGCCAGGCCATGTCCTTCACTGTTTCATTGTGTTCTAGTGTGCTACTTTGCCTCTTTGTCCTGACTGGTTTCTCCATGTATCTCTGCATGTCTTGCTTTGCTACACTAGAGTCTCCTGCTCTATAAGACAGTCTCATAGTATGATAAAACTAGGGACAGAGACACACTGAGGCAGATGGGCCCCTTTCAGCATAAGCATAACCTGGTAAAACAAAATACTTCAAAGAAAAGTATTGCCCCAGGATTGTTGAACTGAAATCACAGAGCTGGTTGGAGCTTTCACCAGAGGCCCTTCACAAATCATGATGTCATCTGTCTAGAGCTAGAAATCAGATATTTTCCCCCCAATATTCAGAGCCACAAGAACCACATTGGAGATAAAGATAAAGAAATCTAGAAGAATCTGTGTAGTACAAAAAGGATTTTGTACTTGATACTGTAAGCAATGGGGAATGTTGTATTTCTTGAGCTGAACCAGATCAAACTTTCAGGCATGCTGCATGGTGCAGTCCTTGTTTTGATCTCCAATCTCTTTACTTTCTACTGAGGATTTGTGGTGCTCAGATACCTTCCAGTTCCTAGAGTACATGTAGTTCTCTGCATTCCTATTTCATTGGTCCATGGTCCACTCTATCTCCCCTTTACTTTCCACCACCACAAACCCTTGTTTATTAATTTTTCTGCATGTTTCTCATGCCTGTTTACTGTTTCTCACCTATACTCTCCTCTCAATGGGACTGGGAATTCCTTGAAGACAGAAACTAGGGCTGTCCTGCTTACCACATACCCAGTGTCTCAGATATTGTCTGTCACAAAAAATATCTGCAATAAATATGCTGAATGGATAGACTAATCTGGAGGTGGTTTGTTGGAGGAGGAATTAGTTTAGTAAAGATACTTGGGACAAGGTGTGGATTCACTCAATAGCTTCACAATTGATCATCTTCTATGTGCCAGACTCTGTGTAAGATACTAAGAACACAAAGGAAAACAGATGTGATACTGCCCTCAGTGAAGCTAAATTCAAGGGAAACAGGCTGTTGTATAAACTAGACATTATAATAGAATGTGGGAAGTGCTATAGAAAGGTAAGCAATGTTAGGCCTGAGGGAGGGAGTGAATAGCTCTGCCCAGGAAGGCCTTGGCAGCTCTTCACTGAGGAGTCTGTTTGAACTGAGTCCTGAAACATGATCAGGTGTTATGTGCTGCACATGTCCAGGCATGGCATAGAGGTCAAACATTGGTCAGTTTAATACTACTATAACTTGAGTACAAGTTTCATTGAACTTATATATATATATATAAAGCAATTTAGATGTTTTAAATATTGTTAAAGGAGATGATAGTGGACTAGAAGACAGAAACAGAGCCTAAGAAGACAGAATTTCAGCTCAATGTGAGGAAAAACTTGGGAAAAAGTGAAACTCTGTGAAAAGCAAATGAGCAGACTCAGGACAGTGTGTTTGTCATCATTGAAGATACATAAATAGGGGCTGTAGGACTGAGAATGTGGGAGAGGAGGAAGACTGTGGAGAGACTCCCAGCTCTGCCACTTACTAGCTGTGTGTCCCTTAGACAAGTCATGTAGCCCTTCTGTAACTCAGTTTTCTCATCTATAATCACTATCCTGGGAGTTTGGGTAGTAGCAAGGGAGTTTGAAACTCCTTGAGCTTAGAAAAATCACTTCCTGTTTGTTGTGTGTCATGACATTTCCTGTGAAATACTGGATAATTCGCTTGTTTTTGTGATTTCATGTACAGTATCATTTGTGCTATCCGTTAAGATCCAAAAATCACCTAATTTTTAATGAAAAATTTTGTTTTTTTACTAGTTCATCTGTGTAATGAGAATAAATATAAGGACTAAAAGAATATTTATAAAGCACAACTATGAAAGGCACATAGCAAGAACTTTATAAATACTAACATTTAATTCTCATAAATCTTTGACTCAATTTTATTGCTCTTATTTCCATTTTACAAATGTGGAAATCAATATACAGAGATTAAATAATTTGTTCAAAATTTTGCAGTTAGCTAATAATGGATTTAAATCTGGCCTAGAGTTTTTCTCTTATCAACTAATAATTGCAGCTTCAAGTGTCCATGGGTCTATAGTCTTGTGGATTGACCTACTAAGCACTGAGCTGGACAGGTAGTTTTACAAGATGGAAGATTTATTAATATTTCTGTAAATGTATTTTTCTTACTGGAGAATTCAGCCATGGCTAGCATACAATGAAGAAGGATATGTTGTTTTTCATTCATGTGTGTGTGTTTTCTATTTGTTTTGCTAGCTATGAATATATATATATTAATTTATAATATTATAATGCTTTTTTTTTATGTGGGCAGGCATGAACTCTCCCTGCTGAGCCACCGTGGCCCTATATAATGCATTTTTAAAAGATACAATACCTTATGGGAGGTCAGGCATATTCTTTTTTGATAAGGAAATGATATTTTATTCTGATTTCTATAAAATAATTTCATTGGGGACTTCCTGGAAGATGGCGGCTTAGTAAGACGCGCGGATCTTAGTTTCTTCTCCAGAACAGCTACTAGGGGAGTAGAAACGATACAGAAAGTGCCCAAAGCCACAACAGAGATAAAAAAGACAGCGTACCCCATCCTGGAACGGCTGGCTGGCTGAGAGAAGCAGCTCGGGTGAGATCACCGAGGCGCGCAGGCCTCACCGGGCGGGGCGGCAAGCGGCCGGAGTCACTCCCTTCCCCCTTCCCGGGCCGGCTGGGAGAATTGGAGAGGTGGTCCCAGCTGGCACCCACACCATGTGCGGCCCCCCGGACCAACTGAGAGAATTGGATCGGAAATCCCCAGGCTGTGGAGAACGGTGACGGGTGGGGGAGGCCCATTCCAAACCCGTGACTCCCGGGGAACGTGCACTCTCACGGGCGGGCCGCTGCCGCTGGTGCCCTCCCGCCACACTTGTCCCCCAGGGCTGACTAGGAAACACTGATGGGCTCTTTCCCAGGCTGCGGCGGCCAGCAACCCTCCCTGCGTTCGGACCCCGGGCCGGCTCAAGCCACTTTGGCTAGCGAACCTCCCGGACGGCGAGAGTTTTCCAAAGTTAAAGGTCCCACAGCACCTTTTACTGGTGGGACCCACAGACAAACGTGTGCCACGAGCACCACCTACTGGGCAGGATAAGAAAAACAGAACCCAGAGATTTCACAGAAAAATCTTCCAAACTTTTGGATCCAATACCCAGGGAAATCTGTCTAAATGTGCAGACGCCAACAGAAGATAACGGATCACGCTCAAATAATTGAAAATATGGCCCAGTCAAAGGAAAAAACTAATAGTTCAAATGAGATACAGGAGCTGAGAAAACTAATGCTGAATATACGAACAGAAATGGAAAACCTCTTCAAAAACGAAATCGAAAAATTGAGGGAGGACATGAAGAAGACATGGGCTGAACATAAAGAAGAAATAGAAAAACTGAAAAAACAAATCACAGAACTTATGGAAGTGAAGGACAAAGTAGAAAAGATAGAAAAAACGATGGATACCTACAATGATAGATTCAAAGAGACAGAAGATAGAATTAATGGTTTGGAGGATGGAACATCTGAATTCCAAAAACAAACAGAAACTATCAGGAAAAGAATGGAAAAATTTGAACAGGGTATCAGGGAACTCAAGGACAATATGAACCACACAAATATACGTGTTGCGGGTGTCCCAGGAGAAGAGAAGGGAAAAGGAGGAGAAAAACTAATGGAAGAAATTATCACTGAAAATTTCCCAACTCTTATGAAAGACCTAAAATTACAGATCCAAGAAGGGCAGCGCACCCCAAAGAGAATAGACCCAAATAGGTGTTCTCCAAGACACTTACTAGTTAGAATGTCAGAGGTCAAAGAGAAAGAGAGGATCTTGAAAGCAGCAAGAGAAAAACAATCCATCACATACAAGGGAAACCCAATAAGACTATGTGTAGATTTCTCAGCAGAAACCATGGAGGCTAGAAGACAGTGGGATGATATATTTAAATTACTAAAAGAGAAAAACTGCCAACCAAGACTCCTATATCCAGCAAAATTGTCCTTCAAAAATGAGGGAGAAATTAAAACATTCTCAGACAAAAAGTCACTGAGAGAATTTGTGACCAAGAGACCAGCTCTGCAAGAAATACTAAAGGGAGCACCAGAGTCAGAAACGAAAAGACAGAAGAGAGAGGTATGGAGAAGAGTGTAGAAAGAAGGAAAATCAGATATGATATATATAATACAAAAGGCAAAATGGCAGAGGAAAATATTATCCAAACAGTAATAACACTAAATGTTAATGGACTGAATTCCCCAATCAAAAGACATAGATTGGCAGAATGGATTAAAAAACAGGATCCTTCTATATGCTGTCTACAGGAAACACATCTTAGACCCAAAGATAAACATAAGTTGAAAGTGAAAGGTTGGGAAAAGATATTTCATGCAAATAACAACCAGAAAAGAGCAGGAGTAGCTATACAAATATCCAACAAGTTAGACTTCAAATGTAAAACAGTTAAAAGAGACAAAGAAGGACACTATATACTAATAAAAGGAACAATTAAACAAGAAGACATAACAATCATAAATATTTATGCACCGAACCAGAATGCCCCAAAATACGTGAGGAATACACTGCAAACACTGAAAAGGGAAATAGACACAAATACCATAATAGTTGGAGACTTCAATTCCCCACTCTCATCAATGGACAGAACATCTACACAGAGGATCAATAAAGAAATAGAGAATCTGAATATTACTATAAAGAAGCTAGACTTAACAGACATTTATAGGACATTACATCCCACAACAGCAGGATACACCTTTTTCTCAAATGCTCATGGATCATTCTCAAAGATAGACCATATGCTGGGTCACAAAGCAAGTCTTAACAAATTTAAAAAGATTGAAATCATACACAACACTTTCTCGGATCATAAAGGAATGAAGTTGGAAATCAATAATAGGCGGAATGCCAGAAAATTCACAAATACGTGGAGGCTCAACAACACACTCTTAAACAACGAGTGGGTCAAAGAAGAAATTGCAAGAGAAATTAGGAAATACCTCGAGGCAAATGAAAATGAAAACACAACATATCAAAACTTATGGGATGCAGCAAAGGCAGTGCTAAGAGGGAAATTTATTGCTCTAAATGCCTATATCAGAAAAGAAGAAAAGGCAAAAATGCAGGAATTAACTGTTCACTTGGAAGAACTGGAGAAAGAACAGCAAACTAATCCCAAAGCAAGCAAAAGGAAAGAAATAACAAAGATCAGAGCAGAAATAAATGAAATTGAAAATATGAAAACAGTAGAGAAAATCAATAAGACCAGAAGTTGGTTCTATGAGAAAATCAATAAGATTGATGGGCCCTTATCAAGATTGACAAAAAGAAGAAGAGAGAGGATGCAAATAAATAAGATCAGAAATGGAAGAGGAGACATAACCACTGACCTCACAGAAATAAAGGAGGTAATAACAGGAGACTATGAACAACTTTACGCTAATAAATACAACAATTTAGATGAAATGGATGGGTTCCTGGAAAGACATGAACAACCAACTTTGACTCAAGAAGACATAGATGACCTCAACAAACCAATCACAAGTAAAGACATTGAATTAGTCATTCAAAAGCTTCCTAAAAAGAAAAGTCCAGGACCAGATGGCTTCACATGTGAATTCTACCAAACGTTCCAGAAAGAATTAGTACCAATTCTCCTCAAACTCTTCAAAAAAATCGAAGTGGAGGGAAAACTGCCTAATTCATTCTATGAAGCCAACATCACCCTCATACCAAAACCAGGCAAAGATATTACAAAAACAGAAAACTACAGACCAATCTCTCTAATGAATATAGATGCAAAAATCCTCAATAAAATTCTAGCAAATCGTATCCAACAACACATTAAAGGAATTATATATCATGACCAAGTAGGATTCATCCCAGGTATGCAAGGATGGTTCAACATAAGAAAATCAATTAATGTAATACACCATATCAACAAATCAAAGCAGAAAAATCACATGATCATCTCAATTGATGCAGAGAAGGCTTTCGACAAGATTCAACATCCTTTCCTGTTGAAAACACTTCAAAAGATAGGAATACAAGGGAACTGCCTGAAAATG
The DNA here is from genome assembly GCF_023851605.1 of Tamandua tetradactyla. Classification (NCBI taxonomy): domain Eukaryota; kingdom Metazoa; phylum Chordata; class Mammalia; order Pilosa; family Myrmecophagidae; genus Tamandua; species Tamandua tetradactyla. Next base: position 1,358,001 of record NC_135344.1, read on the forward strand.
ATAGAGGGAATATATGAAAAACCCACAGCTAATAGCATCCTCAATGGGGAAAAATTGAAAACTTTCCCCCTAAGATCAGGAACAAGACAAGGATGTCCACTATCACCACTATTATTCAACATTGTGTTGGAGGTTCTAGCCAGAGCAAGTAGACAAGAAAAAGAAATACAAGGCATCAAAATTGGAAAGGAAGAAGTAAAACTATCACTGTTTGCAGACGATATGATACTATACGTCGAAAACCCGGAAAAATCCACAACAAAGCTACTAGAGCTAATAAATGAGTACAGCAAAGTAGCAGGTTACAAGATCAACATTCAAAAATCTGTAGCATTTCTATACACTAGCAATGAACAAGCGGAGGGGGAAATCAAGAAACGAATCCCATTTACAATTGCAACTAAAAGAATAAAATACCTAGGAATAAATTTAACTAAAGAGACAAAAAACCTATATAAAGAAAACTACAAAAAACTGCTAAAAGAAATCACAGAAGACCTAAATAGATGGAAGGGCATACCGTGTTCATGGATTGGAAGACTAAATATAGTTAAGATGTCAATCCTACCTAAATTGATTTACAGATTCAATGCAATACCAATCAAAATCCCAACAACTTATTTTTCAGAAATAGAAAAACCAATAAGCAAATTTATCTAGAAGGGCAGGGTGCCCCCGAATTGCTAAAAACATCTTGAGGAAAAAAACGAAGCTGGAGGTCTCGCGCTGCCTGACTTTAAGGCATATTATGAAGCCACAGTGGTCAAAACAGCATGGTATTGGCATAAAGATAGATATATCGACCAATGGAATCGAATAGAGTGCTCAGATATAGACCCTCTCATCTATGGACATTTGATCTTTGATAAGGCAGTCAAGCCAACTCACCTGGGACAGAGCAGTCTCTTCAATAAATGGTGTCTAGAGAACTGGATATCCATATGCAAAAGAATGAAAGAAGACCCATCTCTCACACCCTATACAAAAGTTAACTCAAAATGGATCAAAGATCTAAACATTAGGTCTAAGACCATAAAACAGTTAGAGGAAAATATTGGGAGATATCTTATGGATCTTACAACTGGAGGCGGTTTTATGGACCTTAAACCTAAAGCAAGAGCACTGAAGAAGGAAATAAATAAATGGGAATTCCTCAAAATTAAACACTTTTGTGCATCAAAGAACTTCATCAAGAAAGTAGAAAGACAGCCTTCACAATGGGAGACAATATTTGGAAATGATATATCAGATAAAGGTCTAGTATCCAGAATTTATAAAGAGATTGTTCATCTCAACAACAAAAAGACAGCCAACCCAATTACAAAATGGGAAAAAGACTTGAACAGACACCTCTCAGAAGAGGAAATACAAATGGCCAAAAGGCACATGAAGAGATGCTCAATGTCCCTGGCCATTAGAGAAATGCAAATCAAAACCACAATGAGATATCATCTCACACCCACCAGAATGGCCATTATCAACAAAACAGAAAATGACAAGTGCTGGAGAGGATGCGGAGAAAGAGGCACACTTATCCACTGTTGGTGGGAATGTCAAAGGGTGCAACCACTGTGGAAGGCAGTTTGGCGGTTCCTCAAAAAGCTGAATATAGAATTGCCATACGACCCAGCAATACCATTGCTGGGAATATACTCAAAGGACTTAAGGGCAAAGACACAAACGGACATTTGCACACCAATGTTTATAGCAGCATTATTTACAATTGCAAAGAGATGGAAACAGCCGAAATCTCCATCAACAGAAGAGTGGCTAAACAAACTGTGGTATATACATACGATGGAATACTATGCAGCTTTAAGACAGGATAAACTTATGAAGCATGTAATAACATGGATGGACCTAGAGAACATTATGATGAGTGAGTCTAGCCAAAAACTAAAGGACAAATACTGTATGGTCCCACTGATGTGAACAGACATTCGAGAATAAATTTGGAATATGTCCTTGATAACAGAGTCCAGCAGGAGGTAGAAACAGGGTAAGATAATGGCCAATTGGAGTTGAAGGGATACAGATGGTGTAACAGGACTAGATACAAAAACTCAAAAATGGACAGCACAATAATACCTAATTGTAAAGTAATCATGCTAAAACACTGAATGAAGCTGCATCTGAGCTATAGGTTTTTGTTTTGCTTTGTTTTGTTTTGTTTTGATTTTACTATTATTACTTTTATTTTTTTCTCTATATTAACATTCTATATCTTTTTCGGTTATGTTGCTAGTTCTTCTAAACCAATGCAAATGTACTAAGAAATGATGATCATGCATCTATGTGATGATGTTAAGAATTAATGATTGCATATGTAGAATGGTATGATCTCTAAATGTTGGGTTAATTTCTTTTTTTCCGTTAATTAAAAAAAAAAGAGAGAAGGGATAATTGGAGCTGAAGGGATACAGACTGTACAACGGGACTGGATATAAAAACTCAGAAATGGACAGCACAATACTACCCAATTGTAATGCAATTATGTTAAAACACTGAATGTAGCTGCATGTGAGGTATAGGTTTTTTGTTCTTTTTTTTCTTTCTATTATTGTTTTAATTCTTATTCTGTTGTCTTTTTATTTCTTTTTCTAAATCGATGCAAATGTACTAAGAAATGATGAATATGCAACTATGTGATGTTATTAAGAATTACTGATTGTACATGTAGATTGGAATGATTTCTAATTGTTTTGTTAATTCTTTTTTTAATTAATAAAAAAAGAGTCAAAAAAATAAGAATTTCATTGGATAAGACAAGTACAACATTATACTTTATTTGATAATTATATAAAATGGAACGATCTACTGAAAAGTGAACAAATATTTTGTATACTCTACTTACCTCATATGTAATAATTTAACAGCTTATAGCATATCCCTCATTTGAACTTTGTAGAACATCTCTCAGTTGCACTTTGAAAGTAATTTTTTATTTGCTCTCACTATGTTAGACTTAACATTATACTTTATTTAATAATTATATAAAATGGAATGATCTACTGAAAAGTGAATAATTATTTTCTATACTCTACTTACCTCATATGTAATGATTTATCTGCTTGTAGCACATCTTTCATTTGAACTTTGTAGAACATCTCTCAGTTGCACTTTGAAAATAATATTTTATTTGTTCTCACTATGCTAAACTTCACTGAGGTACCCAAAAACTCGAGGTTTTCCCTATTACAGGTAAATATTGATAAGTAGATCTAGTTGAGTATTAATAACTTAATGCGAACTTAATTTGCTCATATTGTCAATGGGGCATAGTCAAGTTGTAATTAATTTAAGTGAAGTTTTACTGTTCTTATGTTAAATCCTATATTTCAATGACATTTGTAAATATGATTGAGTAATCAGGATGCTAAAACTGGTTAAAAGTGATAGAATCTTCTTTGTCTTTGTATTCCTGCCACCAGGCATGAGTATATATAACTGGTAAATGTTGAAGAATGAATGAATGAATGGAACAGATGAATAATGACTCACTCTTAATCTGGATCTTTCCCTCTATACCAGAGTGCTCTACCTTGATGTTGAGACTTTCTGGTCTGGGTGAACATTTGAATTACTTTAAGCTTTAAAAAGTTATGCTCCATGTCACACCTGTATCCCCAGAAATGTTTTAGCTGCTGGAGAAATAGCACTAAATAAAAATAAGCAAGTTCCTATTCACAGTCAGGTGACATTACAATCAAGGAAATTAGAAAAAAATAAATGTAAGATATGACAGGTGGTATTACAAGCTATGAAGAAAAATAAATCAGGGTAAATAGAGAGAGTAAATGTTTACTTCATCAATGTTAAACCTTCAAAAAATCTTACTTTTGGCATAGCCATCATGTTAATTATTGGCTTAAAAAATATTCCTTCCATCCTGTCTATTTCCCCCTCCCTTCATTTTGTTACTTTCTTTATCCTGTACTAAATTTTGATCCTCATGTACTTTATGCTTCTATTTTTGTAACTTCCAGCCATTAACTTTGATATTACCCAAAATAGCATGATGAAGTCTGAGCCCACCGTCAAAGTGGGTGGACACAGAGCTCAAGGTGAATGGCATGAGTCCACAGAAGCTGTTGAACTTGAAAATTTTAGGTAAGATACCCAGTATCTCCCTTGTTTCAACAGCCTATCTCACTAGCCCTAAGCTTTATTTTAGGTTTATCACAGCAGCTAAAATCTAAAATCTATCTTAAATTTTACCATAGGCATTATTCTTAATTTAATACTTTTATTTAGTGCTTAAACCATTTCCAGAAATCATGTGAAAATAATAGGCTTACTGGCTACAGGTGGAACTGACCTGGGAGTTTTAGGACATGGTGCTGACACACATTTGGCATTTGCTCAATGAGGAAATGGTTCCAGATTTTTGACCTGCCAAGGCTAATTCCCAGCTTTGGCTTTAGATTTTGATCTAGTCACATCTTGTCAGTAATGATAAGGCATAAAAGGAGCTGTTGCTGTGAACAGATATGGTGGCTAAAGAATGTGGTTGTCAAAACAACCAAGGTTTTCAATTGAAGTGGTCACACCTTACCTTCGACATTGAAAGCTTCAACCCCTGCTTATCTCTGTTGTCACCATGTAGACCTCCTAGAAGGTGTACATGCCCCGGGGCCACTTCCCTTCCAGGAACTGGTTTTCTCAGTTTTACAATGAGCTTAGGTCATTTGGCACTAAGTGTCATGTAAACAATGAATGGCATGAAATATCAATATGAATATTTGATCTAGAGTTTATTTCCCTCTCATTTTATGGGAATGAATTAAACAGTCCTGAAAAGCCAAATAGAATGGTTTCATGATGAAAAAAATATTTTTAATAAGGAACACTAACTACTTTAAATATTGTTACATGTTCAGTCTGCCAGAGTCTGAGTGCTAGGAATTTGTCACAATCCTCACCTGGCAAGAGTGGGGACATGATGTCCAATGGCAGCTGAAAGGCTGGAAAGGTAAAACTTTGTGATTGGCAACATAAGGTTACAAAACTTGCCTTTTAAGTGGCATTTAATTCCAGTTTACTTAGACTAGATTTTAACATTAATTTATTTTAATATGCACAAAACTACTGTCTCATATATTCTGTAGCATTCTGTCTTATCTTCTCCCAGTTTTGAAGTACAATGTTTTTGGGATATTTTTAACCTCTTTGGTGTGATGTAATATCAAGCAACAAGAGGCAGCCACTGGACTATTTCAAGACTTTATTAAAAATAACATACAAATAATGATGATGATGGATTTCAATAAATCTTATAATCTGGAAGGAACTATCCATGACAGCCACTGGTATTGATTGCTGTGTCAGCCAAATGAGGTCAAGGATGATTGGAAAGTGAAGGGAAGGAATCCTTATCTGGTTTATTCACAGTGGTCTAGATAATGTGCCCTAATTGTTCTTTTTCTCTATATGCTCCTTTTCCTCATTGGATCTAATTTATAATATTCATTTATATGTGTATATATATATATTTATATATATATATCTACAATGAATTTCAAAGTATGTCACAACAATTAGTTGTAGAACAGATTTTAGAGTTTGGTATGGGTTACAATTCCACAATTTAGATTTTTATTTCTAGCTGCTCTAAGGTACTGGAGGCTGAAAAAAAATATCAGCCTAATGACTGAGCACTCATTTGTTAAACTCAACTTTCTCTGTATAACTCCACCATCACCTTTGATCATTCTCCCACCCTTTAAAGTTATTTGGACTATGCCCATTCTAATTTTTCATGTTGGAAGGGGCTGTTGATCATATGGGATATGGGGATGGAACTAGTTGATGTTCTGAAAGGGTTAGCCCATCTGCATTTCAGGACTTATCTGGTCCAGGGGCTGATCTGGAGGTTGTAGGTTTTGGAGAGTTATCCTAGTGCATGGAAGCTTTGTAGAATCCTATATAATGCCCTAGGTTTCCTTTAGGATTGGCAGGAATGATTTTGATTGGGGGTTGGCAAGTTATGATAGGTAGCAATGTCTAGCTGAAGCATTCATAAGAATGACCTCCAGGGTAGCCTCTTGACTCTGAACTCTCTCAACCACTGATATCATATTCGTTATACTTCCTTTACCCCATTTGGTCACGATGGCATTGTTGATCCCTGGGCCTCAAGGCCAGCTTCAAGCCTGGAATTCCACCCTATTTTAAATATTAAATATAATAGGAAATAATTGTCAACATAATAAGATGAAATACACATGCTTGACTATAATCTTTATTATTAAACTTTATAATTGAATTTGTAATTCCTATTTTAATAATTGAAACTTGCCTATAGCACTGTGTTAAACCTTAATAATGTTTATATTTACATGAATACTTTTTTGCTTGTTTCATTTCAGTATAAACTACAAGAATGAGAGAAATTTCAGCAAACACCCCCAGCGTAAGCTATTTCAGGAGATCTTTACAGCCTTGGTGAAAAATAGACTCATAAGCAGGTAAGATTTTCCCAGGAAAAACACACAGACATTTCCCCAAGAATGGCATATTTTATATATTTTGTTTTTGGAATGTGATATGGAGCAGCTTGCAAGTTGAACACAACATAATTAAAAGATAAAATAGAACAATGGCCAGTTAGAAGGAAGTGAATGAGTAATCATTGCAAATGAGATAATTAAAATCATTCTGGTTAGGTACTGTATTTCCTGCCAGGTAAGTGAAATGGGACAACATTCAAGTTACATTGTTTTCCTTATTTTTTCTGTTGTCTAACATCTACTTACAGCCTGATAAAAATATTTGTTCTAGGACAAAATCCCGTGTCCCTTCCATTGCACTCTAATTTGTCTCAACACAGGGACAGTGTTGGGCCTTTAGAAGAAGGATTCATTAGCATGACCTCTAGTTGCAGTCAGAATTGAATTTTCTATCCATTTTGGACTGGTTAAAGTAAGAGCTACTTATGCTGCATGCCAGATGTGAAGGAGACTCCCAACATCCTGTCATGCTAGGATCCTGCCTTTTACTCCTCTCCCCAAAAGGAGGCCTAGCCACTCTCCCCACAGGCATTGGCTGAAAGGATGCCTATAAAGCATCTCAAATCTTTCCAACAAGTTTAGTACTTCAAATATCTAAATTATGTCCCAATTATAATGGTAAAATAAAGACTTTATTATTAAAAATAGAAGCATTACTAATTGAATATCTTGAAATGTTAAGATGTTCATGTGTGCATATATGACTGTATATACATATACTGTATATACAGATAAAATACATTTATCAGTAGAAAACATTATCAGGTTATAGAGGTGGAGTGGACCCTGTAGAAAATCCAGTACAACTTCATATCTTATACATAAGAGGAGAGAGTTTAAGGGATATATATGAGGTCCTGAGGTAAAACATTGGCTGCTACTCTTTCCTCTACCCCTCCCTGACTCCCCTGTTCTTTATCAATCAAGGTACATTAAATTTTTTTTCATTTCTGTGCCAAGAACAAGTGTCACTTTAGTAACCATGCCTCAAACAGGACTTTTGATCTTTCTCATTCTAACCTGCCCTCCCCTCAGATTTAGTCTTCCCTGTCTATTAATCCGGTCCAAGCTGTCATCATCTTTTCCTTAGATTACTGCAATGGGTTAACTAAGCTTCCTGCTTTTTCTTCCCTGGCTCCCTACAATCTTTTCTTATGACAGCATCCAGCCCTTAAAAATCTGACTCCAATTTCAATCTCTCTTTGCTCATTCTGCTCCAGCCCTTCAGGTTTCCCTGCTTTTTTTTGAACATACCTCCTTGTTCCTACCTCAGGGGCTAGTACCTATTCTGCTGTTTTGCCCTTAACTCCATATGGCTTACTCCCTTCATATACTCAAGTGCTATCTCATCAGAAACCCCTTCCCTGACTATCCTCAAATGACATTTCCATGATTCACTAAACCCTTAACCTTTGTTATTCTTCACAGGTTACCACATGACATACATTTTAATTTGTTTGTGTATATTATTAGATTTCTTCCTTTAGAATGTAAGCATTGTGAGAGCAAGAACATGGTTTTCTCCTCTCCTTTACCCCTGGGCTTTGAACAGTTCCTGACACATAGTAGGTGTTGAGTGCATATTTGGCAGCTTTCTACCTCTAAAACTTTCATCACCTATGGAGAAGGAAAACTTAGAAGACAATCTTTACTACTCAATATTCTTCTGACTTTTAGGAACAAACCTGATCCAATGATTGAACTTATGATTGAGTACCAATTTTGTACTAGGGTTAGGGGACAAAGGAAGAGCAAAGACTCATCAAGTCAAGTGGAGCAAGTCAGTAAAGATTCCTTAAAAACTCATTATAATGAATTTCTTCATGCAAAATGAAAGTTTATTTTTATGTGAATTTTGCTTCTTAAACTATGCAAAACATAGGCTTCTGTCTTATGAATTTGAGGTAATATTTAGTTGGATACAGGGTTGAATTCCTCTACTTTTAGATTTTGAGTCAGAGGTGACAGGTTTCTTTTGTTGTTGTTTCTTTGTGTTTTGTTGAACTCACTTTATTTTGCAGATACTGCTTTTTCCTAAGTGAGTGTCTAAGAGAGAAGCGTGTTATAAATACAGATCTTGCTGGTAGCTTCTAGAGTTTGCACCAGCTCATCGATTAAGGTAACCCCAGAACCATTTAGTTTGAAGTGCTTGCTTCTTTTGCAGCTTTATTATACAATGCTATAGTATCATGACTGATGTTTTCATGGAACTCTCACATCACATATTGTTTTCCTCTACTGTGGAAGAAGCTGAAACCCTGACTATGATTTATTTTGTCAAATGTTTTTTCTTTCCTCCAGTGCCATTTTTCCTTCCCTTTTTATGTTGATAGCAGACAGTAGCATCTGATGCTGAAAGCAATATGGCTGGTGGTCACAGACAAAGGTGGTGGGAGGTGACACTACTGTTATGTTTTAATAATTCTGTGAAGGCAGTGGCAAAAGTTCAGTTATAAGAGGGGATAAATATTTGCCTACTCATGAATTCATTGCTGTGTGGCTGCTATATTGAGCCATTATCCTCCAGGGAAACACTATCTTTCCACACAGACAAATTTTTCAGAGCCGCCTCAAAGGACCCACATACTGCTCTCCTGAACTCTCCTGCTCCCATATTAAGTGTATCTGAAGAGTTACTTTCTCTTCATTTATTCCCTTGTGCAGGACATGGTGGGTAGGAGGTTGGAAGGATAGAAGAGCACTGGACTGGGAGTCAGACACCCAGTTCTGTCACTAATGTGCAGCCTTGAATGAGTCACTTAGCCCCTCCAGGCTGTAGTCATTCCACCAGTAAAATGACTTTACAATCTGCCCACTGTTACTCATTGTAATTCCTTGGTTGTGTTAACTTGTGTGTTTTCAAAGCCCCAATTCTTGTCAAATGGATGTATATATCATCTTACAGATCATGCAACTCCCCTTGAATACCAGAGCCCCATCTGATGTCCCATGTCCTTGTGGGGTGTTAAGGGCTGACAGCCAAGGAAGGAGCAATTGCTTCTTCAGAAGTCAGTGCACAGAGAGGAGGAACCGGAGGACTCAGATGTCAGAAATTCTATTTACATTGACAAGAGTAGAGGTCAGAATCACACAGAAATATTAATAGCTTTGGGCTTCAGTCTCATAGCTGAAGAAAAAAAAAGCCTTTTACTTGAAACAGAACTTTCAACTCTGAGACTTTTATGGAACTCTTCATTTATTCACCCTCCTTTAAAAATAAAAAATCTTTTCTCAAATTTTGTTTATTTCCTTCCTTCCTTCCTTCCTCTGTTTTAGAAACAGGAAAAAAAACTTTTATATATTTTTTAACATGTAAAAACAGTGGGAAGGTCATGGACTTCCCTCCTGAAGACTGTATTTGGCAAATAGGAAAATACCAAGTGCACACATATGTGTAGCCTCAACCATCTGTTAAAATGACCCTGGGTTTCCTTTTATATATCCTTTTATATAATACTTATATAACAAGTATTAAGCCTCATTAAGTTTGCAAGCAGCTTTTGCTATTTTATCATTTTTTGTTAGATCTTTGTGATATAGAATTTTTACACTAAGGTTTATGCTACATGCTATCTTTAGCCACTCCAGCAAAAGGAAGCTAAGTATATGCCATCCCTTATTTATAAAGATGAAAGATATTCCCTCTGTAATATGAATCTTAGAATAACCACTTTCTTACAAATGTTTCCATAGGTAACAGTTTTAAATTCAAAATGTATTTTTCCCAATGAGGCATGTGTGTATGACCACATCAGAACAAACTATGGTGCAGCTTAATGATGTAGCCTTGGATAATTCTGTCTTTATTTTCAGGAAGAAAAGTTGAGTTTTGCCCCATGGCAAATTGGTCACTGACCAGATGCCTGAATTGAAGGGACTGTGAATTGCAGGCATCTCCATCCAGGAGTCCTTGGAATAATAGGGAGTAATTCTATGCTAACAATGGTTTTGGGACAATATGCTCAACCTCTCTTAGCAAAACCAGACCTCTGTTAGTTAATCTGGAAGGAGCTCCTTCTAGATTAGAAGGAGCTTAATATCCCACTTAAATATCCCTGAGCATATAGGGCTCCTGCCCATGAGATAAAGTTTTATTAGAAGGAAGAAGTGGCATTTGGCTTGAGGGGGCCTGTAAATGAGACTGGGGTGAAGAGTGGGATCTCTAGTGGCAGTCCCATTGATATTCATTCTGGCTCTGGGGAGGATGGGTCTTGCTTACTCATGGTCGATATATGTAGAAAGTTTGGGTCTGTCTTAGTGTGCAAGGGTTGCTATGATAAATACACAAACTGATTGGCTTAAACAACAAGAATTTATTGGCTCACAATTTGGAAATTAGAAGTCCACCATCAAAATATCTATTGGCAGGCCATGTTTTCTTCCAGAGTCTGTAGTAGTCTGGTAATGGCTCAGTATCTGCTCCTTTCATATGGCAATCTTTTTTTTCTGCCTTTTCTCTGTTTTTTCCTAAGTGACTCTCTGAATTTCCTCTGCTTATAAAGACTCCAGTCATATGGATTTTGGCTTACTTTGATTCAGTTTGACCTTACCTTCTTAACTAATAATATCTTCAAAGGTCCTATTTACAAATGGTTTTACAGCCACAGGGCTGGAGATTAGGACTGGTACATGCCTTTAGTTTTCCAGGGCTGCTATCATGAAATACCATGAATGGCCTGGTTTAAACCAACAGAAGTTTATTTTCACAGTTTTGGGGGTCAGGAGTACAAAACTAAAGTATCTGCAGGGTTGGATGCTTCTGGAAATTCTGAAGGAGTCCCTGTTCAGTGCTTCTCTCCTAACTTTTGGTATTACTTGCAATCCTTGGTGTGCCCTGGCCTGTAGACACATTGCTTCAATTTCTGTCTCCATCTGCATATGGTATTCTGTGTATTTCTGAGTTTTCACATAGTGTTTAGTTTGTTAGAGCTGCCAGAATGCAATATACCAGAAACAGAATGGCTTTTAAAAAGGGAAATTATTATTTCAAGTTTACAGTTCTAAGGCCATGAAAATGTCCAAATTAAGTCACCAAAAAGAGCTTCATTTTACTCAAGAAAAGCTCATGTCTGGAGCACTTCTGTCAGCTGGGAAGGCACATGGCTGGTGTCTGCTTGGGTCTTTAGCTTCTGGATACCTCTCAGCTGGGAAGGCACATGGTGACATCTGCTAGCTTTCTCTATGGGCTTCTTAAAACACCTTCCCTTGGGGCATTTTCTTTCTGCTTCTCCAAAGATCTCAGACAGTGTGGGCTCTGAAGCATTCTCCAAAATGTTTCTTTCTTAAAGGACTTCATTTTAAAAGGTTACCAAAAGATAGGTAACCCCATTTTGAATGGCTGGGGACACATCTGCATGGACACCACCTAATCAACAGGCCCTGCCCACAATTAGGTGGGTCACATCTCCATGGAAACAACTTAATCCAAAGGATCACACCCAGCAATATTGAATAAGATTAAAGAACATGGTTTTTCTGGGGTACATAGCAGTTTCAAACCAGCACACATAGTCTTCTTGTAAAGACAGCAGTTATTGCATTCAGGGCCCAACCTAATCCAGTATGACATCATCTTAATTGATTTACAAAAACTCTATGTCCAAATGTCACATGAAATTTTGGGGATACCGTTTAACCCAGTACAGGGGCAGAGTTGAGTTTCTCAGGACCATAGAGGAGACAAAGCTGAATCCTACCATCAGAGACTGAGGATCAACATGGAATAAGCTAAGCAGTGAGGAATGGTCTTCAACCACAGCACAACTAAATGCTTCAATTGCCTGGGGCAATGAAGTGTCATAACTTTGCTGGTTGTACCATAGACTCAGCTGTGGGAGGTGGGAGAGGGTGGGAGAAATTACTTGAATTTTAGTCTGGAAAACTTTGGTTATCTCAGTTCTTCTTAGGTACATATGTAATAGCAGACACTTTTGTTTCAAGCTTTTATTAACACTAGCACCAAACACAATTTTTAACTAGATTGGAGGGCTGTTTGAGATAATCCTCACCCTGGCTGGAGCCACCTTACATGGGTGATACCAGGCCGTGCACATGGTAGAAAGTTCCAGGGCAAGGTGGTGCTTAGCATGCCTTCTTCACCACTGCAGTGTTGATCATTCCTAGATTTTAATTAGAATTCCTTCTGTGGTTAGACTCATGTCATGTTAGGGGAACATCTTTCTAGCTCTCTGGGAGTTTCTAGGGCTTAAAAGCTACAAAGGTTGAGATGGGAAGCACCTTATATTGGCCCACATGGTGGGAAGGTCGGTGGAGAAAGATGTCAGGAACAGTGGAGAGCCCTGTGTGGCTGAAAGGGAGTGAGCAGGGGGTGGTGGTAGGAGGCCGATCCTGGCCTTGTGAACATGATAAAGGCTGTCTTTTACTGAGTGAAGGGGGAGCTATGGATCCTTTGGTTAGAGGAGTAGCATGATTTGACTTATGTTTGTAAAGGATCTCCTCAGCAGATGCGAGAAGAGCAGAGTAGGACAAAAAATGGAAGCAGGGATATGAATTTTTTGCAGTAGTCCATGCCAAAGGTGATGGTGGTTTGAGTTAGTGGTAATGGAGGACATAGTGAGACGTCAGATTCTGGAGATATTGTAAAGAAAGAGGTGATGGTATTTACTTAAGTATGTGGTGGAAATTGAGGAAAGAAAGGCTTGAAAATTTTTGGTCTGGTCAACCAGAAGGCTAGAGGGGTCAGGCTTGTGGGAGACACAAATTTGGTTTTAGACATGCGAACTCTGAAACAGATTCAGGATGCTATGGGTTCTAGTCTCAGTCTAGACTCTGTTCTCGATCTCCTTGGATATAAGTGTCCTCAACAACTGATGTGAAGGGCATGTTGCATCTCGTACGCTCTATGGCCTATGTAGCAGTATTGAGAGCAGACAGACATGTCAACATTTTTACTACATTTACTATGAGCTCTACTGGAACATTGCCCAGCTGTTCACATTGACCCACAGCAGGGCTGAGAAGGGACAATGGGTGTCATCACAGAGCGTACATTCTGAGCTAACCAGAGAGCTTATAAAAAGCATGTAAGCGGATATGTTCTGTGTTGATTACTTTGCTCCCTTTAGTAAAAATCTTTTAAGTGAGGAATATCTGCCTGCACTGTAATTTGTATGTTATTACATTTATAACACTGCCTTAAGTCAGAGAATTCATAGATTAATACATATTTGGTAACTACTGGGTACAATGTGCTATGATTTCTGAACCTGTGCATTATCTGGACCCTCCAGCCACATGGGGACAGTTGGCCTTATTTTAAAGAGTCAATTGCCTGTATTTTAAAGAGCCTTAAGCCACTCTGCTGAAGAAACTATTTAAAAACATCTCAAGAGCTTTGGCCTGCATTGACCCATCTTCCCTGGGCTTCCCACCCTTCCAAGGACTCACAGAGTACTCTGGACCTGAGGGACCTGTGCTGGTCTTCCAGGAAGCTGCCAGTGCTGTGTTCCTGCATCAGGAGGTCCAGGCAAGTCTGGGCAGGACCCACAGGGCACCAGGGCATGGGGCTTCTTATGGTCCTGAAGAGGCCTCCTGCTGGGTCACACCATCTGCACACCAGAATGTTGAGGCCCACCCACCACAGGCCTTCCTGAGGAGGCACTGGGAAGAGAGTGAATAATGTGTGAACACCATTTTTTAATCATCAAGAATTGACTTGAGGGCGGGCCGCGGTGGCTCAGCGGGCAAAGTGCTTGCCTGCTATGCCGGAGGACCTCGGTTCGATTCCCGGCCCCAGCCCATGTAACAAAAACGGAGAAACAGAATACAATAAAAAACAAGAAAATGTTTAAAGATGTTTCCCTTTCTTCCTTCCTTCCTTCCTTCTATCCTTCCTTCCTTCTCTCTGTCTTTCCTTTAAAAAAAAAAAAAAAAAAAAAAAAAAAAAAAAAAAAAGAATTGACTTGAATGTGTCTGGGAGAAATGGAGTTGTTGGAAGTTAGTGGTAGCAAGATCCCCAACCAGCCTGGATTTTCACTGTGTCTAGTTCATCCTTTCATCTTGTGGGTTTTAAAGCCCTTTATGAAAGAGAGCCATTTGAATCCAGAGCAGATACAGACCACAGACAGATGAAAGCAAGTGAAGGACACAGAGGGACAGAAACTTCCCAAAGGTGCTAAAAGTAGACCTGCAGGACACAGAGAACTCAGAGAGATGTCCCTGGAGGAGCAAGAGAGGACCCACAGATGCTCAGAGAGAAAGCCACTGAAATCAGAAGCAGAAAGCACTGCAACCAGAACCAAAAAGCCAGTAGACACCAGCCACATATCTTCCTAGATGAAAAAAGTATTCCAGTCATGATTGACCTTTCTTCAGTGAGGATTACTGGATGCTTGATGGATGTAAGAATTCCAAAGTTCACCTTGAGAAACTGCAAGTTCCTAATCTGTGGAATGCTAACTCCATGGGGATATGGAGGGGCTCTGCCTGCTCTGTTCATTGCACTGAGCTCCACAAATATCTCACAGATATGGAGACAAATGGAGTGTGTCTTGATGCCTGAGCTCTCCCAGGGTCCTCACTACACCTCAAACTGAAATTTAAGCTTGAATGTCATGCTTTATTCTGTATGCATAACAAATTCAGAAGGGCAATAAACTCTGTTTCTTACACTGTACAGATGTCCAAAGGAGCTGGGGAAGAAACCTCATCACAACTGGTCTCCTGGGGTGGCCAAAATGACTTTGTTTGGAACTTTTAACTCCTGGATAGCAAGGACAAAGTTGATTTCAGCGTCTCACCTGGGGCCAAACTGGCAAGCAAAATAAGATGAAAAACTGAGACCAGAAATCAAGATCCAATAGATCTGAGGAACCAAATTCAACCACCAAGGTTGGTCAAGATCTAGTCTCATAACTGAGTGTGGGAACATGGATAGATATTTATTTGCACACTGATGTTTCTGGCAGCAGTGTTCCTGATCTATAATGAATGGAGGTGGCTTAAGGGTACAATGACAGAGGAATTGAAGGGCAAACTATGGTGCATACATACAGTGGACTACTGAGCGGCTGCAAGAATGAATGAAGTTGTGAAGTATGCAACTAGGTGAATGAAATTTAAGGACTGTATGTTGAATGAAATGTCAGAAACAAGAAGACAAATATTATCATGCCTCAGTATATGGAATAATTATAATGTAAAAACTTGGTGAATTTATGTTGAAAGCATGGTTTATCAGATTGGGGCTTATTGTAAAGGGTGCTACATTGTAAGCTCTTTCAGCAGTCACATATATTCAGAAAATAACTTAATTCTAAACTCTGAGATACTGAGCTGTTTGTAACATGGTCTTTCCCAGAAACTTTGGGTATCTGTGTGACACCTGGGACTCAGACTTAGAACTCTGAAGCTATAAAAGACAACAGTACCCCATAAAGGAGCTGTTTTAAAAGTTTAAAAAGTGATCAGACATATAGATATAAATGAAATTGATCTGGATAGGGCTAAGGTATATCAGAAGACTGGGTAAAATATGATATCATTCATATTTTAAAAATTCAACTTCTATGTGAGACTAAAGAGAGAGGTGTTTATTTGTTACAAAATTTGTATTTTGACTAGTGCATTTCCTAATTTAACTTGTATGGTCAGTTTAGTTGAACACCATAAGTACATGGAATTTTGAATAGGGCATGTGGTTTTGTTGGTTTGTCCAGATTAATGTGATGCCCCATATATCCCAGAGTGATGTGGGCAGTGAATAAGGAATTATTTTCAAAGTCCCCTTGGAGGAATGGGGATAAAGGGAGAAAAATTCAACTTCCCCATTTGGAGAATTTTTGATATTTTTGCAAGCAGTGGACACAACCAAATCATTAGGCCAAGCCCTAGGTCTTGGAGTTCACCCCTTTGAAACTTATTCCTGCAAAAGATAGGCTGAGCCTACTTAAAATTAGGCTTAATTATCACCCCCAGAGAACCTCTTTTGTTGTTCAGTTGTGGCCTCTCTCTAAGCAGACACAGCAAGTGAACTCACTGCCATCCCCACCCCCATGTGGGACATGACTCCCAGGTATGAAAATCTCCCTGTCAACATGGGACAGAAATCCTGGGAGGAGCCATCACTCAGCATCAAGGGATTGAGAAAATCTTCTTGACCAAAAGGGGGTAGAGAGAAATGAGAAAAAATAAAGTGTCAGTGGCTGAGAGATTTCAAATAGATTCAAGAGGTTATCCTGGAGGTTATTCTTATGCATTATATAGATATCCCCTTTTTAGTTTATGGTGTATTGGGGTGGCTAGAGGGAAGTGCCTGAACTATAGAGCTGTGTTTCAGTAGCCTTGTTTCTTCTAGATGATTGTATAATATAGCTTTTACAGTGTGACTGTAATTGTGAAATCCTTGTTTCTGATCCTCCTTTTATCTAGGGTATGGCAAGATGAATAAGAAAATATGGATAAAAAATAAACAAATAATAATAGGGGGGACACAGGTTAAAATAAATTGGGTAGAAGGGAATACTGGTGGTCAATGAGAGGGAAGGGAAAGGGATATGGTATGTATGAATTTTTTCTTTCTTTTTCTGGAGTGATGCAAATGTTCAAAAAATTATCATGGTGAATGCACAATTATATGATGCTACTGTGAACCATTGACTGTACACTATGTATGAAATGCTTTTAGGTTTAGAGTGCTTGTATGTTTGCCTGTTGTTTTATCAATAAAAATACTTTAAGTAAAAGAGAAAAAAGCCTCTTAAAATGGACTTGAATGAATGCTTTCATCATTTCATGGCCATGAAATGATACCTTTAAGATAAATGCATTTTTCGGAAATCTCCTGAAGATATTAAGTGTATTCATTGTTTGAAGCAAGAATCCAAATTTTGCCCTCCAAACAGTCCCAGTTTCATTACTTGCCTCTGTGCCTGACTTTTAGTAAAAAAACAACACAAAACAAAAACCTTCAGTTTGTTCAAGTGAGTTTTACTTTAATCTCAAAGGATTCTTATGAATCTCTGTACTCAGCTTTATTGTTAAATACACAGCTGTTGGGTAATGTTGGTACTTTTCCCAGAACCCTCAGATCTCTCATCCTTTTGTTTGGTGCTTTTCACCTCCAATAGTGAAGTGTCTGGCTCTCTGAGTCTATTTTGCCTGCGGGCACAGAGAGTATGTGCCTGGGTATTTATTCCCTCAGACCCATTCTGCAGCCCATAGCCAATGACAACAGTTTTGGGAATATGAAAGCCCAGTTCCCTTATCTCAATGTGGGACACTTCTGAGACATAACTTACAGTCCAGAGTTTCCCTGCAGGATTAGTCTGAAACTGGTACTTGCCTGAGTTTGCCTCTGTGCTTAGTTCCCTCCCCACTTTGTTTCCTCAGAGCACCACTTAGTCATTCTCTTGCACACCAGTCTTCATGTCAGGGTCTGCTTCTGGAGAAACTGACCTCAGAAAATTCTTTATCATTGTATTTCCCAAACTGTGCACTGACATCCCAGGGTATTACTTTGAACTCCCTGGGATGTTGTAGGATATTTTAAATTTTCAAGGAAAAAAAATAATACTAAACCATTCACCAACCATAGCATAAACTACTCAATGCCATTTACTATTTCAATATTAGATTTCATTACTTTTTAGATGATGGCAAATCTTAGTGAAGTCAGGATT
Source organism: Tamandua tetradactyla (assembly GCF_023851605.1). Taxonomy (NCBI): domain Eukaryota; kingdom Metazoa; phylum Chordata; class Mammalia; order Pilosa; family Myrmecophagidae; genus Tamandua; species Tamandua tetradactyla. Next base: position 1,376,149 of record NC_135344.1, read on the forward strand.
GCTATGATAAAAAGCAAGTCAGTGTCAAAATGGGATAGATGAGGAAATGAAGATGTTGGTGTGATTCTAAGGCTTGAGAAGTTTAGTGTGCAAATGTACTTGTACCCTATGGTAAGTAATCTGTGGTTATTTGAGAATGAAATATTTATATTTTCATGTAGGTGTATTATTTTTTCAAATGGGTACTAAAAATTGTTAGGGCATAAAGCCTTTTAAATCAGACCTAACTACTTTATAATGAAACCTTTAGCTATTCTTTTAGCCTAGGGGGTCTATGAAAAAATTACTTAGTCACTAAGGGTGCTGTGAATCAAATAAGTTTAGGGTCCATCCTCTGCTTCATACTGAAAAAGATGCTTTACATGTGGTTTGCATAAAAATGGGTTAAGTGTTCAAGTGCCAACAAGTAACAACACTTATAGTAGATGACGGTTGTTGACCTCAGCTCCTATTCCTTTGTATATTTGTCATTTTCCTTCACAGTTTTGCATTGTTCATGAGTTGTCACACTTGGTTTTCAGACTTGAACATGTGTACTTTGTCTTCTATTTTCAGGGAGTGGGTTAATCAAGCCCCATCCATCCATTCTATGACAGTGTTAATTTATTTAAGACTACTAATGAGGAATCCATGCTATCAGGTTGGTTGGGGAAAAAAAGTTGCTTTTTATAACTCATTATAAAGATGAAATAAAGACTTGGTGTGCTTTTCTTTGAAGTGGGCTGTGTTCACATTTTTTTTTCTCTCACAATTCAGTAGCTTCCAAATTTGGAAAATATCTCATGTGCTATCTGAAAAGATAGGAGAGACATGATATAATAGTGACCTGTGGGATTTTGTGGATTGAACTTTGGATCTTTGCTTTCATTATAACATGGCATTTTAACATTAATGGTAGAGAGAATGTACACTTGGCCAAACCTTCCACATGTTCATGACTAAGAAGCTCACGAGGTCAAAGTCAACAGTGATGGGTAGGGGCCTTGTCATGTGGTCCCAGAGGTATCAATAATTGCCCATTCCTTCCCCTCTCTACCCTCCTGCTTAAGACCTTGAGTTAGAGGCTTCTCACATGTCACTGCTGAAGGTACAGAAGTAAAGAATGTTCCTCTATTCCCACTCATTAGGCAAATGTACTGCCTCTAGCATAGTGCCTCTCAAACTTTAATGTGCACAAGAGTCATCTGTGGATCATGTAAATGCAGAGTCTGACTCAGTAGGTGCAAATTGAGACCCAAGATTCTGCATTTCTAACAGGCTCCCAAGGGATGCTGGTGTCTTGACCATGGTCCACTTTTTGAGTAGCAGAAGTTTAGCACTTTAGTAGTGACATGTGTTTTCCAAAGAAAAGCTTACTTGACATTTCACCAGGATCTAGAAGGCCATTCTTCCTCTCCCTAGCTGATTGATAGCTGATTCTGTAAAGCAGTGGCTCTTAACTTTTAGCATACCTGTCTCTAGTAAAATTGCATGTGTTAAATGCTCATCCCATTAAAATTCAACCTCAGTTATATTTTATTTTTTATTCTTCCTATCATTTGATTGTCTTAGAAAGGTATCTCTATTCACAGTGTTTTGGAATTTTTAAATAATTTTTTATTAATTAAAAAAGTTACAAGAAAGAAATGCAAACATCCTTAATACATGCTCATTCCATTCTACATATATAATCAGTAATTCACAATAACATCACATAGTTGCATATTCATCATCATGATCATTTCTTAGAACATTTGCATCAATTCATAAAAAAATAAAAAGACAAGAGAAAAATAAAACAAAAACAGAAAAAGAGAAAAAAATTTACATACCATGCCCCTTACCCCTCCCTTTCATTGATCACTAGCATTTCAAACTAAATTTATTTTAACATTTGTTCCCCCTATTATTTATTTTTATTCCATATGTTCTACTTGTCTGTTGACAAGGTAGATAAAAGGAGCATCAGACACAAGGTTTTCACATTCACAGAGTCTCATCGTGAAAGCTATATCATTGTTCAATCATCATCAAGAAACATGGCTACTGGAACACAGCTCTACATTTTCAGGCAGTTCCCTCCAGCCTCTCCATTGCATCTTGGATAACAAGATCATATCTACTTAATAGATAAGAATAACCTCTGGGATAACCTCTCAACTCTGTTTGGAATCTCACAGCCATTGACACTTTGTCTCATTTCACTCTTCCCCCTTTTGGTCGAGAGGGTTTTCTCAATCCCTTGATGCTGGGTTTAAGCTCATTCTAGAGTTTTTCTCAATCACTTGATGCTGAGCCTCAGCTCATTGTAGGATTTCGGTCCCATGTTTCCAGGAAGGTCCACACCCCTGGAGTCATGTCCCATGTAGGCAGGGGGAGAGTGGTGAGTTTGCTTGTTGTATTGGCTGGAGACAGAGGTCACATCTGAGCAACAAAAGAGGTTCTCTTGTGGGTGACTCTTAAACCTAATTTTAAGTAGGCTTGACCTATCCTTTGTGGGGTTGAGTTTCATATGAACAAACCTGAAGACTGGGGGCTTAGCCTATAGCTTTGGTTGTCTATACTGCTTGTGAGAATATCAGTAATTAAACTTGGGAAGGTTGAATTTTCCCCTGTTCTCACCATTCCCCAAAGGGATTTTGCAAATACTTATCCCCTCACTGATCAAATCACTCTGGGATTCATCAGGGTATCACTCTGGACAAACCAATAAAATCTAATGTTCTACCCAAGGTTCCATGTGCTTATGTTGTTCAACCAACTATCTACATAAGTTATATGAGGAGATGCACTAGTCAAAATATAAATTTTGTACCAAATAAACATTTTTTGTTTAGTCTCACACATACGTTGAAATTTTAAAATATTAATTGCCATCTATTTTCAGCACCCTGCAGTAGTGACATTCCTTTGTTCTTCCTCATGCAAAAACATTTTAAAATTTGTACATTTAGTCATTATCATTATACACTCTAGGAATTTCTAGAATATACCATCTCAATCTTTATCATCTATCTTTCTTTGTGATTTCATTTATGCCCCCAGCCCTCCTCCCTCTATCATTCTCACAATCAGCTTCATTCAGTGTTTAACATAATTGTATTACAGTTAGGTAGTGTTGTGCCGTCCATTTCTGAGTTTTTATATTCAGTCCTGTTGCACAATCTGTATCCCTTCAGCTCCAGTTACCTAATATCTTACCCTATTTCTATGTCCTGATGGTCTCTGTTGCCAATGAAATATTCCAAGTTTATCCACAAATGTCAGTTCATATCAGAGACCATACAGTATTTGTCCTTTTGTTTTTGGCTAATCACACTCAGCATAATGTCCTTAAGGTCCATCCATGTTGTTACATACTTCATAACTTTATTCTGTCTTACAGCTGCATAATATTCCATCATATATAAATGCCACAGTTTGTTTAGCCACCCATCCATTGATGGACATTTTGGCTGTTTCCATCTCTTGGTAATTGTAAAGTCTTTCAACCTGATGGGTCTCACCCTCGGGGAAAACTGACACAGGTGACTCTTTCCTCCTGATAGGAGGCCAGTTTGGTCAGGGAAAATCTGGCTGTGGTCTATATTACCTAAGCAGACCCTCCTAAGTGTGGGGGGAAAAGGCATCAAAGCAAGGCAAGAAACAAGAAAACAAGAAATGAAAAATTCTCCTCTGTAAAACAAAACTTAAACTAGAGGTCCAGATATAGCTGTATTGAATGTCAAAGAATGGATAGACAACAAATTCATTCAGCAAAAAAACCCTAGGTAAAAGAAGTGCAAGCAATTTCCAGAATAAACTAATTAAGGTAATTAAATGTCTAGACACCAGCAAAAAATAACAAATCACACCAGAAAAATTGAAGATATGGCCCAGTCAAAGGAACAAACCAACAATTCAAATGAGATACAGGAGCTGAAACATTTAATTCAGAATATACAAACAGACATGGAAAACCTCATCAAAAACCAAATCAATGAATTGAGGGAGGATATAAAGAAGGCAAGGAAAGAACAAAAAAGAAATTGAAAGTCTGAAAAAATAAATCACAGAACTTATGGGAATGAAAGCATGGTAGAAGAGATGAAAAAACAATGGAAACCTACAATGGTAGATTTTGAGAAACAGAACATAGGATTTATGAACTGGAGAATGGAACATCTGAAACCTGGCAAGAAAAAGAAAATATATGGAAAAACATGAGCAGGGACTCAGGGAATTGAAAGATAATATGAAACACACGAATATACGTGTTGTGGGTTTCCAAGAAGGAGAAGAGAAGGGAAAAGGAGGAGGAAAACTAATGGAGGAAATTATCACTGAAAATTTCCCAACTCTTATGAAAGATTTAAAATTACAGATCCAAAAGTGCAGTGTACCCAAAGAGAATAGATCCAAATAGACATACTCCAAGACATTTACTAATCAGAATGTCAGAGGTCAAAGAGAAAGAGAGAATCTTGAAATCATCAAGAGAAAAGCAATCCATCACATACAAGGGAAGCCCAATAAGACTATGTATAGATCTCTCAGCAGAAACCATGGAGATGAGGACAATGGGATGATATATTTAAATTATTAAGAGAGAAAAACTGCCAACCAATAATTCTATATCCAGCAAAATTTTCCTTCAAAAATGAGGGAGAAATTAAAACACTTTCAGATGACAAATCACTGAGAGAATTTGTGACCAAGAGGCCAACTCTGGAAGAAATACTAAAAGGAGTGCTAGGGACAGATATGAAAAGACAGGCAAGAGAGGTGTGGAGAAGAGTGTAGAAAGGAAGACTATGAGTAAAGGTAAAAAGAAGGAAAATTAACTATGACATATAAAATCCAGAAGGCAAAATAGTAGAAGAAAGTACTATCCATGCAGTAATAACACTAAATGTTAATGAATTAAACTCCCCAATCAAAAGACATAAACTGGAAGAATGGATTAAAAAACAAGACCCATCTATATGCTGTCTCTACTTAAAGGACATGAGGGCAAGGACACAAACAGACATCTGCACACCAATATTTATAGCAGCATTATTTACAAGTGCTTTGGAATTTTACAAGGACCTGCCATGGCATAATAATTTACTCTGGGTTTTCCAGTAGGTAGTTTTAAAAATTCATTTCCTTCATTCTGATGAATGATCTTATTTTATTTTAATTTTTGATATTTTCTCATCTTTTTCTTCTTTCTGGAATTTTGTCAGTTGGGATTTTTTTCAGTGACATTATTTTTAAAACTTTTCAATTTTCAATTTCTCTATCATATATCTTACCCTTAAGGAATGTGCCTCAACCCTCCTTCTAGCATTATCATGGCACAATTTTATTTCTGAGATAGAATTTTCACATATTAAGATGTTTCTCTAATTTATTGAGGTATTTATTTCCTGATTCTCATTGTAAAGATTCTCCATCTTTTCCCTGTAGTAAGTTTTAATATGAGTATTTTCTTTTTTTTCTTCTGCTGTCTGCAATGCTTATTTCCTTTCTGTTTCTTTATTCTGACTGCATTATTTTTCTTTTGCTCTCTGTCTTTAAATAGAAACTTTCCACAATCACGTGATGATTCTAAGAGGTATGTTCATAATTAAGAGGAGGTAAATGATTGGAAGTGCAATAAGCATGGACTTTTCTTCTGAATGGAGCATAACTTAGCCACTATCATTCTGCAAAATATCTTTAAAAGAGATTAATGCATTTATGTTCTAGTTTGCTAGCTGCCAGAATGCAACACACCAGAGATGGATTGGCTTTTAATAAAAGGGGATTTATTTTGTTAGTTCTTCAGAGGAAAGGCAGCTAACTTTCCACTGAGGTTCTTTCTTACGTGGAAGGCACAGGATGGTCTCTGCTGGTCTTCTCTCCAGGCCCCTGGGTTCCAACAACTTTCCCCGGGGTGATTTCTTCCTCCATCTCCAAGGGCCTGGGCTGAGCTGCAAGTGCTGAGATGAGGAATGCCAAGCTGCTAGGCTGTGCTATGGTGTGATCTCTCATTTAAGCACCAGCCAATTAAGTCAAACGTCACTCATTGCAGCAGACACGCCTCCTAGCCGACTGCAGATGTAATTGGCAACAGATGAGGTTCACGTACCGTTGGCTTATGTCTGCAGCAACAAGATTAGGTATGCTCACCTGGCCAAGTTGACAACTGAATCTAACTGACACAATTTACATTATATAATATCCAGATGATCTTTTTAATATATAGCCTTCATCCCCACCTCATACTTCACAGAACATACTTTTCTCCAGAATGATGATTCTGTTTCAACCATAGGAGCCTCTACATTCTGCTATTTCTGTCAAGAGGACAGGGGTTTCCTCTCTCTTAAGATAGAAGCAGCAGTGCAGTTTTATCTCCTTTTGTACAAACTCTCTTATGATACAAATTACCTGGTATTTCCCATCTGTAGTGGCATCTTTCCACATTTTCTTTGTCTTTGTGAGTTTAACCTCCAATTTAATTGTTTTAGAGGATGAAGCGGAGATAAGTATGTTTTAAATATCATTATTATAAAAACTGTATTTTCTTTGATTTGATTGAATTTTTTTTGTCTAAGCCATACAAAACAATTAGTTTTCTATTAACCTAAAATATAGACTTCCACATCTAGGCATGATAATGTAAATGACATCAAAATGCCTATTAACTCTCCAAACATGTATACAATTTTTTCATTATTTTTAGTGAATAAAATGTAGAAGACAATTCTTTTCAGGCAGATTTGAGATACAGAGTTCAGACTGGGAATATTGAATAAAAATGATAGAAAAACATAGTGCAACTTTTTGGAATGTGAAGGCAATGATAAAATTGTTGACTTATTCTTAATATTTCAGAAAAGAAGCCAGCCTTCTAGTAGTTATAGCACCCTCCCCTTCCAAAATTCAGACTGAGAAATATTAGTATCATAGAATTGAATTAAAAGCAGAATGCATGAAAATGGATGAAAGAATTCCCACATCATTCAAAGTAACATTGAGCATGATGGAAAAGCAGTGGAATTAAGCAAAATTTAAAAATATTATGGAGAGCTGAATACACAATTAATAGTGTTCTAGTTTGCTAGCTGCTGGAATGCAATATACCAGAAACGGAATGGCTTTTAAAAAGGGGGATTTAATGAGTTGCTAGTTTACAGTTCTAAGGCCGAGAAAATGTCCCAATTACAACAAGTCTATAGAAATGTCCAATCAAAGGCATCCAGGGAAAGGTACCTTGGTTCAAGAAGGCCGATGAAGTTCAGGGTTTCACTCTCAAGTTGGATGGCACATGGCGAACACAGTCAGGGTTCTCTCTCAGCTGGAAGGGCACATGGTGAACATGGCATCATCTGCTAGCTTTCTCTCCTGGCTTCCTATTTCATGAAGCTCCCCGGGAGGCGTCTTTCTTCTTCATCTCCAAAGGTCACTGGTTGGTGGACTCTCTGCTTCGTGGTGCTGCAGCATTCTCTGCTCTCTCTGAATCTCTCATTCTCCAAAATGTTTCCTCTTTTATAGGACTTCAGAAACTAATCAAGACCCACTCAGATGGGTGGAGACATATCATCCCCTAATCCAGTTTAACAACTGTTCTTAACTAAATCTCATCAACCAGGGAGATGATCCCATCACAGTCCCAAATACACAGCATTGAATAGAGACTATTCTACCTTTAAGAAATGGGATTTATATTAAAACATGACTTTTCTTAGGGGGCATACTTCCTTTCAAACCAGCACATTCCACCCTCTGGCCCCTAAAAAAGACATGTTTTTCCCATATACAAATATATTAACTTCATAACAATATCAGATATCCTTAAACCTTTCAGTAGCAATACAAACAAAGTAAAAAATTAGAGACAGTATAAAATCTCATCAAGTCAGTTACAGGCATGGTCTGTCCTAAGGCAAAATTCTCTCCATTTGCTCTGGACCTTTGAAAACTCACAACAAGTTATTTGCTGCCAACATACAAAGGAGGAACATTCATAGGATATATATATACATTTCCATAGGGAGGAAGGAACACAGGGGTCACCGGACCCATACAGTTTCGAAAACCTGCAGGGCAAAGTCCATTAGATTTCAAAGTCTGAGAGTCATTTATCCTCAGGGCTTTAGAAAGTGGCAGTCCCACCCTTTCCAAATGCCTACGCCTGCCTCTCTCTGAATGCAACCTTGGGGGATATTGGGGAGACCACCTTTCTCTCGGCTCCACCCTCTCCAAGCATCGGGGCCACACCCGGGCTCTCTGCCATCTCTGGGGCACACGCTCAACCCCTCCATGTGGTGGCAGCCAGGCTCTCCCCAAACCCCAAGGAACGTGCTTCACTCTCTCCAAGACCTGAGGCGGCATGACTCTCCCACTGCAACGAGGTGGAAGGCCCATTCTCTGCCTTTGGGGCAAACTCACCCTCTCCACGGGCTTGGGTGGGTCCACTCTCCTGGCCTGAGGCTTCCTGACTTCAGACCTCAGCCTCCACGGTTTTGCCTCTGAAGTTATTTTTCCTCCAATGTGTCCCTTCTCTGAACCCCTCAGTCCAGACTGGCAGCAGCTCTGTTTATACAGGTCCCACAGCACTCTCGTTGGCTTTCTATGCAGTAGCCTTGGATCATGCCCATCAGACATAAGGAGTTTCCACAAATCTTTCCTGGATAACTCCATGTCCGATCCTGACTTTCTCTGAAATGGCTGGCTGGTTCCACATTTGGTTAAATCCACACTATACTCTGTAGTCACCCTTTCTGTAGGCCCAGAATTTTCCAGGACCTCAATTTCTGGTTTCTTTTTACTCAAGAGTTCAGTTTTCAGTTTATCTCTTTCCTGTCGCATTTCACTATAAGCTGCAAGGAGAAACCAGACTGCACTTTCGACATTTAATTTGGAGATCTCTTCTGCTAAATATCCAAGTTCATGGCTTTTAAAATCTACCTTCCAACCAGTACCATTAGTCAACTTTGCCAGATTATCTGCCATTTTAAAACAAGGATCACCTTCCTTCCACTTTTCAATAACACGTGCCTCATTTCTTTCTAAGGCCTCATCAGAGGTATCTTTAGAGTCCACATTTCTACCAACAGTCTCTTCAAAGCATTCTAGGCCTTCTCTATCAAGCTTCTCACAACTCTTCCAGAATCTTCCCTTTATCCATTTAAAAAGCCGTTCCAACATATTTGGTATTTGCGAACTGCAGCAGCACCACCCCACTCGCCGGTACCAAAATCTGTTCTAGTTTGCTAGCTGCTGGAATGCAATATACCAGAAACGGAATGGCTTTTAAAAAGGGGGATTTAATGAGTTGCTAGTTTACAGTTCTAAGGCCGAGAAAATGTCCCAATTACAACAAGTCTATAGAAATGTCCAATCAAAGGCATCCAGGGAAAGGTACCTTGGTTCAAGAAGGCCGATGAAGTTCAGGGTTTCACTCTCAAGTTGGATGGCACATGGCGAACACAGTCAGGGTTCTCTCTCAGCTGGAAGGGCACATGGTGAACATGGCATCATCTGCTAGCTTTCTCTCCTGGCTTCCTATTTCATGAAGCTCCCCGGGAGGCGTCTTTCTTCTTCATCTCCAAAGGTCACTGGTTGGTGGACTCTCTGCTTCGTGGTGCTGCAGCATTCTCTGCTCTCTCTGAATCTCTCATTCTCCAAAATGTTTCCTCTTTTATAGGACTTCAGAAACTAATCAAGACCCACTCAGATGGGTGGAGACATATCATCCCCTAATCCAGTTTAACAACTGTTCTTAACTAAATCTCATCAACCAGGGAGATGATCCCATCACAGTCCCAAATACACAGCATTGAATAGAGACTATTCTACCTTTAAGAAATGGGATTTATATTAAAACATGACTTTTCTTAGGGGGCATACTTCCTTTCAAACCAGCACAAATAGCAATAAATAAAATAGGAAATAACAAAAATAAACAAGTACTATAGATTCACTACTGTTTAAAAATCCTCATACCTTATATGAATGTGTTAAAATTTCCCAACAACAACTTTATATCTATAATTACATCTTTATATATGTATATGTCTATTTCTAAATCTGTATCCTAATATCTAGTGCCCAAACTTTCAATGCATATTTCTTTTTAATCTGGAACAGGCTTTGTCTTTTTATAGTCTTCTTCTGTGATATTTTGAAGAGTGTAGGCCATTATTTGGTAGAATATTCATCAATTTAGAATGGAGAGGGGTGGGAGTGGTTTAAGGAAATAGAAGAGAGAAAAAGGGAGAGGGCTAATGGAAGAGCTGACTGGCATTAGCTGGGAGCCTCAGAGAATTCTACCAGCCTCAGAATCCTCCACAAAAAGAGAGCTAAGAAAAAAACTCCTCTGAAGGAAGTAATCTCACTCAATCTGATTTCCTGAAAGACCTCTGTAGCCCACATCCAACAAGAAGTCAAGAACACTGAGCTCTCACATGCATTCCAGGATGTTTAGACACCAGGAACACAGCAAGCTGGAGAAAGATGAAGGGTGGATCTGGAGGAGTAAATAAAAGATATCTATACACCAGGTATAGATCATTTTTCATTTCTCAAGGTTGAAAATAATGTTTTCTTTCTGAACACATAGGTTCACATATTCATTGCTTTTTTAAAAAAAATAGCCAATTCTTCTTCTTTTCTTTTTCTCTGTACTCATTCACTTGTTATATCTTTTATTTTGTGTGCATGTGTATGTGTATGTGTGTGTGTGAAATTTCATTTCCTTCTCTGTGAAGTGTTCAGTGTTCTTCAGGTTCATTTTAACTTCATTAATTATTTTGTATTTTCATTTTCCTTTCATCTTTGTTTTAAGATATAATCTGCTTCAATTTATTCATGTTTCAGTTATTTGTTTTTCAAATCTGTGTGGCCATTTATCATCTTCACATTTTCAAGTTAATCTTCCTTTTCCCTTTAAGTATGTGGCACATACTCCTTTAGGTTCCAAGTGGAGCAATTTTATTACACGAACTATATACCTAATGAGAAATTTGCTTTTTTGCTTCCAGTTCTAAAACTATATTGGGAATGTGTTAACACATATAATTGATGTTTAATTCCTTCACATCCACTATAAAAAGAGAAAAAATGTCATCTAGTACATCAAAAAGATAAAATCAGATATCTGCATAATCACAGGAAATTATGATAAAGTATGTTTGAATTAAGAAAACTGAGTACCATAATATTTTATTAACTTACTAAAGTGTTTTAAATTTCATCTTTGGACAAAGTTGACAAAAATGTTAACTTTGTAAATTATGATAATACTTGTTAAAGTGTTCCACATATTTTTTACTCAGTTTATCTATCTAATTCATATTACCGCCCATTCCGTTAAGGTATTGGAATTGTAATAGGGGAATGCATTCATGTTAAAACAATAAATGATTCTGAGGCAGAAAAATTAAAAATTTTAAACATTTAAGAGAAAAATTTCAGTATGAAAACATGTCAAAACTTCAAAAGAAGAATATTTTTAAGCTTCTATAATCATTCATGGATGTACTCCATGCCAAAATCAATATGTAGCTGAATTTAAGCTCAAAGCTGAAAATTGTCATCTTAGGATGAACTTTATGAAAAGGAGTTACTATTATTCAATATCTAATTAAAATTATGTTTTGGTTAAACACTTTATAATAAATATTCATGTATTTACTATCACAGAATACATAGAACACAAATGCCTCAGACTAATTAGCATCAATATTATTCAGATATAGTTACTATTTTTGAGCCATGATTTTGAGAGAAATTAGTATTGCACCTACAGTTCTATAACCAGCAAAATAATATTACAATTTGGAGCACCAAAATAACCAACATGGAAACATACATTTTGGATATGCAAGAATTCTACTCTCTCATCGATTGCAGCTTTGATTTTGTGAAGAGATTAAATAGGGCATTGTCTTTCCTAAGAATTTGCATATGTCTCAACAACCCAACCCTTAATCCAGTTACACATGTTACAGTCTCATTCCACTAACATTCTCCATTAATTCTACTTATTTTTCCTTCTTGACCAAATGACTTTAAGGAGTATATATTAGTGCTTTTGAATTTTACAAGGATATAGCACTGTTTTTCCCCCACTGCTTCCAGATTCTTTCTTTTAAATTAATGTCTATTATGCTGAAGAATGCTCTTATTTAATTTTGTGTTTATAATTCTCCCTTTGCATACATTCCTATTTCTGAATTATATTAATTAAGTTTTATTCATTTATTGAAACATTTCCCTCCAATTTTCACTTTCTGTATTAAGCAGCTTACTCTTTAGGAATGTGTCTCAATTCCTATTCCAACCTTTAAAGGCACAATTTTATTTCTGATTCAGAATTTGTACATATGAAATATTCTCTCTAGTTTTCTGAAGTACTTTTTCACTGCAACTCATTAGAAGAATTTTCCACTTTTAAATTTTTTCCATGTGGCTTTTATACTGTGTGTTTTTAATTTTTTTCTTCTAATATCTGCAGTGTTTATTTCCTCTGGACATTTGTCTTATGCATGCCAAATACAAGAGAGAATTTTCATTTTTACTTTTACTATTTAGATAAATAAAAAAGCAAGATTGCCTATTTAACTTTAATTATATGCTTATTACCATTCTGGTTGGTCCATAAAGATGTAAAAGGAAATATTGCTTTGGACCAATAATACAATAATTTGCATTCCTTCCAAATAATCATGTTTTTAGGCTTTTTATTTTGCTTGCTTATTTTTAGCAAATAGCACATTCTTTTTTGGGGGGAAACATGCCAATAAAGCATACATTTTTTATCATTTTAAATTATTTTGTCCCAAAAACAAGTGTAGAGCAAACATTAGTTAAACTTTTTCCTTATCAGCATAGCAAATTAGATATCAATCCAATTTCAATTGGTTAAAAAGTGTGAATATCTAGGATCTGAGAAATGAAGGAATTCATTCTTTTTGTCCATGACTCTCTGTGGAATAGTGGGAAATGATGTGGGTGTGTGCATGGGCATTGCCCAGAAACTCAGTGGGTGATGAGATACAAGGTGCTCTTTCAGTCTCAGTAGGACCAAAGGTAGAAAGACCAGAGAATTCCCACATAGCACATGGGACTGCAATGCCCTGAATAGCAGAGACTGCTTGGTGACCAAAAGTTCACCAGGTGACTTCCGGAGAAGATGGCGGCTTACTAAGATGCACAGGTCTTGGTTTCTTCTCCAGAACAGCTACTAAAGAAGTGGAAGCGGTGCAGAGCAGCTCCCAGAGCCATGACAGAGACCAAAGGGACAGTGTACCCCATTCTGGAATGGCTGAACCAGCTGGGAGAGTCCACTGTGGTGAGATCCCCGAGGGGTGCATGCTTCCCCGGGCCGGATTCCCTCCCTCCCCCCTTCCCATGCCAGCTGGGAGAATTGGACAGGTGGTCCCCTCAAGCCATGGCGGCCATCGCCCCCCTCCATGTGTGGCCTCCCAGGCCAGCTGGGAGAATTGGATCGGAGGTCCCCCAAGCTGTGGAAGCCGGCGGCCGGGGTCCCTTCCACACACGTGGCTTCCTGGTCCGGCTGGGAACATTGGATCAGCACTTCCACAAGCCGCTTCAGCTGGTGACCCTCCCCCACAGTGAGAGTTTTCCAAAGTTAAAGGAGCCACAGCATCTTTTACTGGTGGGACCTGCAGACAGACGAGCGCCACAAGCACCACATACTGGGCAGGATAAGAAAAACAGAGCCCAGAGATTTCACAGGAAAATCTTTCAACCTGCTGAGTCCCACACCCAGGGAAATCAGATTAAATGCCCAGATGCCAGCAGAAAATAACAGACCACACTAGAAAAATTGAAGATATGGCCCAGTCAAAGGAACAAACCAATAGTTCAAATGAGATACAGGAGCTGAGACAACTAATTCTGAATATACGAACAGAAATGGAAAACCTCTTCAAAAACCAAATCAATAAATTGAGGGAGGACATGAAGAACACATGGGCTGAATAAAAAGAAGAAATAGAAAGTCTGAAAAAACAAATCACAGAACTTATGGGATTGAAGGACAAAGTAGAAAAGATGGAAAAAACAATGAATACCTACAATAGTAGATTTAAAGAGACAGAAGCTAGAATTAGTGAACTGGAGGATGGAACATCTGAATTCCAAAAAGAAACAGAAACTATAGGGAAAAGAATGGAAAAATTTGAGCAGGGGATCAGGGAACTGAATGATAATATGAAGCACACAAATATACGTGTTGTGGGCGTCCCAGAAGGAGAAGAGAAGGGAAAAGGAGGAGAAAAACTAATGGAAGAAATTATCACTGAAAATTTCCCAACTCTTATGAAAGACCTAAAATTACAGATACAAGAAGTGCAGCGCACCCCAAAGAGAATAGACCCAAATAGGCGTTCTCCAAGACACTTACTAGTTAGAATGTCAGAGGTCAAAGAGAAAGAGAGGATGTTGAAAGCTGCAACAGAAAAACAATCCATCACATACAAGGGAAACCCAATAAGACTACGTGTAGATTTCTCATCAGAAACCATGGAAGTTAGAAGATAGTGGGATGATATATTTAAATTACTAAAAGAGAAAAACTGCCAACCAAGACTCCTATATCCAGCAAAATTGTCCTTCAAAAATGAGGGAGAAATTAAAACATTCTCAAACAAAAAGTCACTGAGAGAATTTATGACCAAGAGACCAGCTCTGCAAGAAATACTAAAGGGAGCACTAGAGTCAGATACGAAAAGACAGAACAGAGAGGTATGGAGAAGAGTGTAGAAAGAAGGAAAATCAGATATGATATATATAATACAAAAGACAAAATGGCAGAGGAAAATGTTATCCAAACAGTAATAACACTAAATGTTAATGGACTGAATTCCCCAATCAAAAGACATAGACTGGCAGAATGGATTAAAAAACAGGATCCTTCTATATGCTGTCTACAGGAAACACATCTTCGACCCAGAGATAAACAGGTTGAAAGTGAAAGGTTGGGAAAAGATATTTCATGCAAATAACAACCAGAAAAGAGCAGGAGTAGCTATACTAATATCCAACAAATTAGACTTCAAATGTAAAACAGTTAAAAGAGACAAAGAAGGACACTATCTACTAATAAAAGGAACAATTAAACAAGAAGACAAAACAATCATAAATATTTATGCACGGAACCAGAATGCCCCAAAATACGTGAGGAATACACTGCAAACACTGAAAAGGGAAATAGACACATATACCATAATAGTTGGAGACTTCAATTCACCACTCTCATCAATGGAGAGAACATCTAGACAGAGGATCAATAAAGAAATAGAGAATCTGTATATTGCTATAAATGAGCTAGACTTAACAGACATTTATAGGACATTACATCCCACAACAGAAGGATACACCTTTTTCTCAAGTGCTCATGGATCATTCTCAAAGATAGACCATATGCTGGGTCACAAAGCAAGTCTTAACAAATTTAAAAAGATTGAAATCATGCACAACACTTTCTTGGATCATAAAGGAATGAAGTTGGAAATCAATAATAGGCGGAGTGCCAGAAAATTCACAAATACGTGGAAGCTCAATAGCACACTCTTAAGAAACGAGTAGGTCAAGGAAGAAATTGCAAGAGAAATTAGTAAATATCTTGAGGCGAATGAAAATGAAAACACAACATATAAAACCTATGGGATGCAGCAAAAGCAGTGCTAAGAGGGAAATTTATTGCCCTAAATGCCTATATCAGAAAAGAAGAAAAGGCAAAAATGCAGGAATTAACTGTCCACTTGGAAGAACTGGAGAGAGAACAGCAAACTAACTCCAACGCAAGCAAAAGGAAAGAAATAACAAAGATTAGAGCAGAAATAAATGAAATTGAAAACATGAAAACAATAGAGAAAATCAATAAGACCAGAAGTTGTTTCTATGAGAAAATCAATAAGATTGATGGGCCCTTAGAAAGATTGACAAAAAGAAGAAGAGAGAGGACACAAATAAATAAGATAAGAAATAGAAGAGGAGACATATCCACTGACCTCACAGAAATAAAGGAGGTAATAACAGGATACTATGAAAAACTTTACGCTAATAAGTACAACAGTTTAGATGAAATGGACGGGTTCCTGGAAAAGCATGAACAACCAACTTTGACTCAAGAAGAAATAGAAGACCTCAACAAACCAATCACAAGTAAAGAGATTGAATTAGTCATTCAAAAGCTTCCTAAAAAGAAAAGTCCAGGACCAGACGGCTTCACATGTGAATTCTACCAAACATTCCAGAAAAAATTAGCACCAACTCTCCTCAAACTCATCAAAAAAATCGAAGTGGAGGGAAAGCTACCTAATTCATTCTATGAAGCCAACATCACCCTCATACCAAAACCAGGCAAAGATATTACAAAAAAAGAAAACTACAGACCAATCTCTCTAATGAATATAGATGCAAAAATCCTCAACAAAATTCTAACAAATCCAATCCAACAACACATTAAAAGAATTATACATAATGACCAAGTAGGATTCATCCCAGGTATGCAAGGATGGTTCAACATAAGAAAATCAATTAATGTAATACACCATATCAACAAATCAAAGCAGAAAAATCACATGATCATCTCAATTGATGCCGAGAAGGCATTTGACAAGATTCAACATCCTTTCCTGTTGAAAACACTTCAAAAGATAGGAATACAAGGGAACTGCCTGAAAATGATAGAGGGAATATATGTAAAAACCCACAGCTAATATCATCCTCAATGGGGAAAAATTGAAAACTTTCCCCCTAAGATCAGGAACAAGACAAGGATGTCCATTATCACCACTATTATTCAACATTGTGTTGGAGGTTCTAGCCAGAGCAATTAGACAAGAAAAAGAAATACAAGGCATCAAAATTGGAAAGGAAGAAGTAAAACTATCACTGTTTGCACACGATATGATACTATATGTCGAAAACCCAGAAAAATCCACAACAAAACTACTAGAGCTAATAAATGAGTACAGCAAAGTAGCAGGTTACAAGATCAACATTCAAAAATCTGTAGCATTTCTATACACTAGTAATGAACAAGCCGAGAGGGGGAAATCAAGAAACGAATCCCATTTACAATTGCAACTAAAAGAATAAAATACCTAGAAATAAATTTAACTAAAGAGACAAAAAATCTATGCAAAGAAAACCACAAAAAACTGTTAAAAGAAATCACAGAAGACCTAAATAGATGGAAGGGCATACTGTGTTCATGGATTGGAAGACTAAATATAGTTAAGATGTGAATTCTACCTAAACTGATTTACAGATTCAATGCAATACCAATCAAAATCCCAACAACTTATTTTTCAGAAATAGAAAAACCAATAAGCAAATTTATCTGGAAGGGCAGGATGCCCCAAATTGCTAAAAGTATCTTGAGGAAAAAAACGAAGCTGGAGGTCTCACGCTGCTGGACTTTAAGGCATATTATGAAGCCACAGTGGTCAAAATAGCATGGTATTGGCATAAAGATAGATATATTGACCAATGGAATCGAATAGAGTGCTCAGATATAGACCCTCTCATCTATGGACATTTGATCTTTGATAAGGCAGTCAAGCCAATTCACCTGGGACAGAACAGTCTCTTCAATAAATGGTGCCTAGAGAACTGGATATCTATATGCAAAAGAATGAAGGAGGACCCGTATCTCACACCCTATACAAAATGGATCAAAGATCTAAACATTAGGTCTAAGACCATAAAACAGTTAGAGGAAAATGTAGGGAGATATCTTATGAAACTTACAATTGGAGGAGGTTTTATGGACCTTAAACCTAAAGCAAGAGCACTGAAGAAATAAATAAATAAATGGGAGCTCCTCAAAATTAAATACTTTTGTGCATCAAAGAACTTCATCAAGAAAGTAGAAAGACAGCCTACGCAATGGGAGATAATAATTGGAAATGACATATCAGATAAAGGTCTAGTATCCAGAATTTATAAAGAGATTGTTCAACTCAACAACAAAAAGACAGCCAACCCAATTACAAAATGGGAAAAAGACTTGAACAGACACCTATCAGAAGAGGAAATACAAATGGCCAAACGGCACATGAAGAGATGCTCAATGTCCCTGGCCATTAGAGAAATGCAAATGAAAACCACAATGAGATATCATCTCACACCCACCAGAATGGCCATTATCAACAAAACAGAAAATGACAAGTTCTGGAGAGGATGCAGAGAAAGAGGAACACTTATCCACTGTTGGTGGGTATGTCAAATGGTGCAACCACTGTGGAAGGCAGTTTGGCGGTTCCTCAAAAAACTGAATATAGAATTGCCATACGACCCAGCAATACCATTGCTAGGTATCTACTCAAAGGACTTAAGGGCAAAGACACAAACGGACATTTGCACACCAATGTTTATAGCAGCATGATTTACAATTGCAAAGAGATGGAAACAGCCAAAATGTCCATGAACAAAAGAGTGGCTAAACAAACTGTGGTATATACATACGATGGAATATTTTGCAGCTTTAAGACAGAACAAACTTATGAAGCATGTAATAACATGGATGGACCTAGAGAACATTATGCTGAGTGAGTCTAGCCAAAAACTAAAGGACAAATACTGTATGGTCCCACTGATGTGAACCGACATTCGAGAATAAACTTGGAATATGTCATTGGTAACAGAGTCCAGCAGGAGTTAGAAACAGGGTAAGATAATGGGTGATTGGAGCTGAAGGGATACAGATTGTGCAACAGGACTAGATACAAAAACTCAAAAATGGACAGCACAATAGTACCTAATTGTAAAGTAATCATGTTAAAACACTGAATGAAGCTGCATCTGAGCTATATGCTTTTTTTTGTTTGTCTGTTCGTTCGTTTGTCTTTTTTTTGTACTATTATTATTATTTTTATTTTTTTCTCTATATTAAAATTCTATATCTTTTTCTGTTGTTTTGCTAGTTCTTCTTCTAAATCAATGCAAATGTACTAAGAAATGATGATCATGCATCTACGTGATGATATTAAGAATTACTGATTGCATATGTAGAATGGAATGATTTCTAAATGCTGGGTTAATTTCTTTTTTTCATTAATTAATAAAAAACAACAACAACAACAACAAAATGCATGGATGGACCTAGAGAACATTATGCTGAGTGAGTCTATCCAAAAACTAAAGGACAAATACTGTATGGTCCCACTGATGTGAACCGACATTTGAGAATAAACTTGGAATATGTCATTGGTAGCAGACCAGCAGGAGTTAGAAACAGGGTAAGATAATGGGTAACTGGAGCTGAAGGGATACAGACTGTGCAACAGGACTAGATACAAAAACTCAAAAATGGACAGCACAATAGTACCTAATTGTAATGTAATTAGGTTAAAACACTGAATGAAGCTGCATCTGAGCTATAGTTTTTTTGTTGTTTGTTTGTTTGTGTTTTTTGTTTTTTTCTTTTTCCTTTTTTTACATATTTGTTTTTATTTTTTATTATTATTATTATTTTAATTTTTTTCTCTTTATTATCATTCTATATCTTTTTCTGTTGTTTTGCTAGTTCTTTTCTTAAATCGATGAAAATGTACTAAGAAATGATGATCATACATCTATGTGATGATATTAAGAATTACTGGTTGCATATGTAGAATGGAATGATTTCTAAATGTGTTAATTTTTTTTTAATTAATAAAAAAAAAGTTCACCAGGTGCATTTATTTTCTGTTTGTTATCAAGAGAATCATGCCTGAAGAACATTAGTCAACATAACAGTAGCTTCTATGAAGAATCTGCATAAATCTGTCCAGTTTAAACATAAGAATTCACAATGAATATTAATTGATGAATGATGTTCAGCATTTTTTATTGCCAATTGTGGGTACATGTATTACTGATGAAAGCATTGAACAACCCAGTGAATGTCTTTTTAAAAGACTAACAGTTTGGGTATTGTCACCTAATTGTCCATAGTAAAACTGAGGACTAAATGATAATGGACAATCCATGCAGATTTGAATATTATATTGTCTTGAAATTTTAAACTAAGAAAATTGTTGTTAGAGTGGATTAAAAACAGGGAAGCAGCAGTCAATTATGGAAAATACCAACTTATTTGGGCTGTGATGTGCCTATTGTAATATTCACAATGTCAAAATTAAACTTACCATGTTGACACTTTTTATTTAAAATGATGAAATTTGCTTTTCAAGTTAATTGATGGTAATAAAAAGGGATTTGATTGAGAAATGTTTTCAGCATTCTGGGGAAATGTTTCCTGGTTTTCTTTAATTTCTGCACAAAAAACTACAAATCAATTTTACCTCAGTATTCATGAATACATCTCTGTGCATAAGGTTAAAATGATATGAAACAATGTGAACTGAATGTAATGAATTAATATCATCATTTTGAATTAATAAAAAACAAGGAAATCACTTGAAAACTGTAATTGCATAATTCTTAGAAAAAATTATAAAACATTAATTAAAGGTCCAACTACAGATATTAACATGAAGACAATTTTAGTATTTATAATATTTTAAAATGTATTCCTGTTAAGCACATTTTTATGACACCACAAAAAATAGAGGATTTAGACTGCAGAATAATAAACAGTAAGTGACCATGTGCTTCTGCATGGGGAACAAATAATAACTTAGAGAAATTCCTGTTATATCCCTAGGTGAAAAAAAATATTTCATGAAAACTGAAATATAGTTTACAGAATGTAATGGAATTACATCCTTGTGAAAATCATATATTCATTAATTTTTAAACGTTTTTATAGATGTAAAATATATTAAAAACATGAAGTATTCTAGAGAAATAATTTCATAATATTTCACCATCAGTAAATGAGAACCTTGCAATTTCCACTAAAAATGATTCAGGATAATAAATATTTATGTTCATTTCTATGGTTATTTCAATGAAATATTTTTAAAAATACAAGAATAAAATGTTTAAAATAGTAGAAGAATGATTAGGGAAGTATTGAGATATCTAGTAGAATATTATCATCAGCTGTTGAGACAAATTTTGATTATTAAGGAGAATCCTCAAGTAAAGGCAAAATGAAAATAAAAATACAAGAGTTGTTTTATTCAGAAAGTACAAACCTGCATTCAAAAATTTTATAATTACATATATATTATTTTTTATATATCAGTGAATTATAGTTACAATGGGACAAAAATAAAACATCAGCCAAATTAATATTTATTTGTTATGACACTTGAAACATAGTTGTTATATTCCCTTAAATTAGATAACTTATTCTTGCAAAATTTATTTACACTCATTTTCTTTTTCTCCTGTCACAGCAAATCCTAAATGATATATAAAAGGAAGGATAGAATTCCTAAGTGATTGAGGTGAATGGGAGCACCACATTCAATTTTGAAACAAATTATCCCCCATAATGATATATAAATGAAACATCTAAAACAAGGAATAAATAATAATGTGACAAATAGTTATACAAATTTTTACTCATTTGAATTTGTGAGATAGTATGAAAATAGAGACATTGGAAAGTTTTTCTTTGTTTTCCTTTGTTTGGTAATAGCTGGTAATTTATAGTAGTGCTTTCTGAGCAAAGTTTTTTTGCATCGTGTAAAAATATCTAGATTTCAGCTTCTGAATATGACATGAGAAGGAGTTAAGAAAAAAGGATCCATGATTATAGGAATACTGGAAGTTAAATAATAAAAAAAAAGTAACTTTTCTATCCAATACAAATTCTTAATGAGTCATTGCTCCTTTCCTTCTTTCAAATAGTTACTTGTAAAAGTTGGCAGGCAAATGAATAAATATTCATAAATTTTATCTGAAAATAATAAAAGAGGCATATCTTACTTTTTGATGAGCTTTCCCTCCAACAACATGCCCAGAGCCATCTTAAGTGCCTTGTTTCTTAGACTGTATATTATGGGATTCAAGGTTGGGGGTAACAGGGTATAAAACATGGAAATTACAAGGTCAGAAATGGAAGGGGACCCTGAAGTTGGCTTCAGATGTGCAATGAAGACAGTGGACAGAAATAATACAATGACCACCAGGTGTGGAAGACAGGTGGAGTAAGCTTTTGACTTGCCTTCTGTTGATGGAATCTCCTTGACAGTTGAAAAGATGTACACATAGGAAATGGCAATGAAAATAAAACAGCAGCAATCCAAAACAATACTGATAAGGATGGGCCCAATTTCTGTCATTAAATTTTCTGAACAAGAAATAGCTAATAAATGGGGGATGTCACAGAAGAACTGATGAACCACATTGGACCCACAGTAGGATAAAGAAAAGGTACCAGCTGTATGCATCACAGCAGACACTCCTCCCCCCACCCAAGATGCAATGGCCAGCCACACACATGTGCCCCTGTTCATGATGACTTCATAGTGCAGAGGACGGCAGATGGCAGCATAGCGGTCAAAGGACATCACTGTGAGGAGGAACACCTCTGCAATTGCAAATAAAGTCACCAGAAAGACCTGGCTGACACAGTCAAAATAGGAGATGGTGTTTCTTTTTGTCAATGTGTTGGCAATGGATTTGGGTACTGTGGTTGAAATGAGGCAGAGATCCAAGAAGGATAAATTATTCAGGAAGAAGTACATGGGGGTATGTAGGTGCTGGTCCAAAGTTGTGATCATGATAATGAGGATGTTCCCAATCAGGGCATACAAGTAAACACATGAGAAGAGCACTGAATGCAAAATTAGCATATTTTGATTTGTAGAAAATCCCATCAGAATAAATTCCATCATGGCTGTTTTATTTTTCATTACTGCAAGCATAATATGATGCAATCAATAAACAGAGAGAGAAGAATAAAACACCAACAAAGTCAAAACTCTCAATATTAAATATATAATGAATATATATATATATGGTACTATCACATTCAAATTACTAAATTTTACTTCCATCTAGATCCTTTTCTATATATTATTCATCATTCCCTCATTAATTTAGTATATTTAAACTATTTAATTTCAGTTCACATATATTTGACATTATAATATTGTTCAAATGTATCTATGAAAGAAAAGTTCTGAAAAGTTTCTACTGACCTTTGCAAAATACTTCAAACACTCAAAGAAAATAGAAACTAACCATTCCTGAATTGCATCCTGCATCCTGTTCCATGATGAATATAACCTTATTTTTACAAAACTTTGGAAAATTTGAGAAGTAAATAATTCTGAGGAAAAAATCCTGAACTATTTTTATTCATGTTTTTCATCTGCACTATAAAATCATTACCATATATGTTACCAGAGAACATTCAGTTTAGAGCAGTTCACAACTTTCAAAATTAAAAAATGCATTTAGCTAATGGCTGGATTATTTTTCTCCTTCACCACACCAAACCATTATTATTTATAGTCCTATACTTAGAGATGCATATGACACATAACCTGATTAAATGAGCTATTAAATATATGAGATGAGATCATTACCCTCATATTACTCAAATTATTACTTTTTAAATTCCTTCCCCTTGGCTTTCCCTTATATCTAATAATTTAAAGAGTTATGTTTTCCCCACAAGCTCGTTTTTTCTCTTTCTCTGCTACATCTTCAACTATCAAAGTGCAAAGTATATCTGCAGTATATCTGAAATAAGTCAAATATTTTATAACAATTTTTAGGTCAGCTAAACCGCTACTTCCACAACCTGCTGTGTGCCTATCCTTCTCAGAAAATTAATGCAAATCAATAGGGGAGAAGGGATGACAGAGAAATAGGGCTAAATTCACATAGAATCAGAGTGAAAAAAAGCAGCAATTGGATATCCTTCTTGCAGTTACAGGTTGATGCCTTCTATTTGTACAGATTTTGATATTTAACCTTCCTAGAAATGTAGCCCATTTTTAACAATGTAGTTTAGAGTTTGATCTCCCCCATTCTCCTCTTTATGTCCTTCTTTTAAATATTATGCTAGTCCCCTCCCCATGATCATGAATAGTGAAAAAGTCAGAGAGTAAATGTTGTTCATTGCATTTGGAATAGCAGTGAGTTTAAGTAATTTATAGTTTAATATCTGTACTTTATTATCTACCAACTTATTAGAGGAAAATAATCCATATGTTGCATTAAAGAGAATAAATAAGATTTGGGTTGTAGGTAGATGTTTTCTGAATAATTAAAAAAATGTTTCCAGTGATAAAATTTGATTTGATACCTCTCCACTGTTCTTCTTGCTAAAACTATTGTGAAATCTTCATCTTAAAAAATTGCTCACTGCCCCTGAGTGGTTGAGTAAAAACATGTTCAACATCATGCATATACAGATTTTTAACTTATCTATATTTGACTGTCTTTCAGCATAAAGGATATAAAATAGGAAATATACTTCAAGTCATTACTCTTGATAGTTATATATGACTCAGCTGTCAATATTTTAAGGCTGAAAATACAGTACACTGCTTTATGAGCACAAGATTATTTTTAATTTTCTTCACTTATTATTTCTTATATAATTTTATTAATTGTGATTTCATTTAATGTTGAATACACTTCAGGCTTATTGAGTTATATAAATTACTTCTTACCCATCATATGCAATTCTGAACAAGATTTTATAAATATGTCAAGAATACAAAAAACCATAACCTTTTATGGAACATCTAAATTGAGGAAGACAAATGTAATTTTTGAATTCCATTCCAAGTAAAAGCTGTCATTGTACCTTGGAAAATTAGAACACCAGACAATAACGTATGTTATAATTTCCCTTTATATTTTGTTATTTTTCTGTATTTATTAGGTAAGGATTTTAACTTTACTTTATTTTTCAGGCTTTTTAAAAATAAAACAAATTTTCTTCTAAAAATAATGACTTACTAGGACCTCTCCAATCCCTGTTCCTGAAGGTTCCAACAGTCTGCTGAGTTTCAGGACTAAAGAAATTACAGCTGAGTACAAGGGCCAAAGGAGGTTATAAACTTTCATTAGAGATTAGAGAATTTGTTGATTCCTCTTAGCACTCCTATGATGCCCACAAAATCTGGCTTCATTGGTGTCTTTGTTAGCAGACACAGGGAGCAGGAGAGTTCCATTATTTTGTTTGTTGCTGCTCTCCCTTGGGCTTGAGCATTGCCAAAGAATGACGATTTATCAAACAGAGTGATTCCAAAGGGGAAATTGGCTACCACTGTCTCCACTGTTTTTTTTTATTTAGTATCAGCCAATAATGAAATCTTACTGAGTAATTTGTGAACTGGTCTTTCATAATTTTTACTCTGTCAGTGTCTTGCACATTTATTGGCAGAACCATAATTAATTCTATTTTCCAATTACTCAGGCTTCATTACTTGAGAGCTCTCCATGGCACTGTTTCAGTTAAATCAACCCAGTGTTCAAAGTTCAGATATACCTGGAATTGCCATTGCCTCTCACAAACTGGTGGAAGACAGAGATTTGTTATCAGCAGATGAGGGAGACTACCTGAGGAGGCTGTGACTGGGAGAACATTCATAGAGCCTTTCCCAAGGTGGGAGGGATCCCAGTTATCAGCAGAGAGCACTGTGGCCCCATGGGAGTGGATAAGAAGGAGATGAGCAAGACAGGACTTGAGGAAAGAGGGTTGCATCCATGGACAATACTATTCATGGGAAGTGTTTCATTTGGATTATGAGTGAGAGGAAAACATTGTATGATTTTAGTAGAAGAGCGATATAATCCAATTTATACTTGAAATAGACAACTTTGTGACAAATATTGACTGTCAATGGAATCCCTCTAGTGAGGCTGTGAGGTTCATGGACTTGGTCAAAAGAGGTAATGATACAATTGGGAGAGAACTATAGTTTCTGAGTATATTTTATGGTGAAACTTAAAATACTTGTTTTGGATTTAACAATACATCATTGTACTTATTTTTATGCTTTCCATATTATGGGTTTCACTATTCAGATTGAGATATTATTCTGAGGTATAATTTTTGAGAGAAATTAGTTTTATACTGATAACTTTATGATGAACATAATAATACTACAATATGGACCACCAAAACAAGAAACCAGCAAACATGCACTCCAGATATACAAAAATTGTACCCTGTCATATATTGCTGCTTTAATTTTGTGACTAGATTAAGCAGGAAATTGTCTTTCTTAAGAATTTGAATGTATCTCCACAACCCCACCCCCAGCCATTTAAATGTGTTACAGTCTCATTCCACTGGCTGTGCTTTGGAGCAGTCAGAAGGAAAAATCTGAGATGTTGGAAAGGTAGCCCATGACAAATTCTGAGATCTGTTCTATAGTTATTTGTTGATGTGCTTTGAAAATTATTGCTGTTTTCTTTATTTGATTTGTATGTATGTTATATTTCATAATTTTAAAATGTTAAAGAATGAAATTGGGGGAAAATTGTGAAATGTATGATAGTAATGTATTAATGAGTTCTGAATAAAGATATCCTACAAATATGCAGGTAAACAAATATAGAAACAACCATATGAAATGAAAATATCATAAACAGGCAGGGGAATGCAAAATTCACAGAAGATTAAATCCTTTTTCATCAAAAATCAAATTGAAAAATTAAATAACAATTGATAGCATCTATGGGATGGCACTGGAAAAAAGTTAAAGAATCTCTGTCACTATTTGCTATTAGAGATTTAGGAGCAACCAAATGACACACTTTTGCAGGTGAGTGGGAGATGTGCAGATTCCTTTGATCTGAACATCAGGTTTCTCCCATCACTACAGGGAAACCAACATTGAGGGATCCTCTGGAGAACTCTCTATTGTGCAAAACCAACTCAGTTCTAACAGCCTAACAGCTGGTCTGAGCACAGTACCAGTAAATACCTCCATCTATTTCCATAAAGCTCTAGATTCTGACTTTTCTACCTTATGAGTCCATCATTTAAAATTATTGAAAGTGTTCTTCATTGACCTCTGGAAATTTATGGCCATTAATCAGCAACATCTTTCAGAGTTTCAAACATTTCTCAAAATCTTCCCATCTTATAGCATCTTCAGAGCCTCCATCAACTCAGCAGAGCTTCTTTCACCAGATCGTTCTTCACTCCCTTATATGCCTCACTCTGGAAGCAAAGCAAGTGACTACACTGACTACATTGTTGCCAAACCTCAGCTTAAGATAATTTTCTCTCCTTTCTCCTATAGTAACTAGTGTTTGAATTTTATTCATGTGAAGATATTCCCATCTCCCCTCTTCATTAAGTCATCTATCCTTGAGGATTCTCTTTCTACAGAGAAGTTGAAAGATGCCCACCCTCCCAAGACACAGCCACCATTGCATGAATGTGCCCATGTTAATGATGACATTATAGTACACAGAATGGCAGATGTCAGCACAGCAGTCAAAGAACACTACTGTCAGGGTAAAAAGCTCTGATGCAGCTGAAAATGCCACCCAAAATACTTGGGTGATATGGTCAATGAAGGAGATGGTGTTGTTGTGAGTAAGGATGTGGATTTAGGGATAGTGATTGAAATGAGGTAGAGACCCAACAAGGATAAATTCTTCAAGAGAAAGTACATGAGAGTTTTGAGGTATTGGTCTGAAGTTGTGATCATGATAATTGGGAAACACCCCATTAAGGCCCACAAGTAAGTCATTATGGAGAGCATCGAATGCAAAGTATTCATTTGATTGGCAGGAAATTCCATTAGCATAAATTTAGTCCCAGGTGTTAGACTTGTCACTACTGCAGGCATAGTCTATAAGACATTGGAGTTAGAAATAATCATCAATATCTATTTTCCAATGTTAAACCTACAATGGATATTTGTAAATGATAATCTGACAATCACAATTAACCACAAAGATATTCTAAATAAATCATCTTCAGTTTATTGATCATCAAATATTTCCCTTTATAATTCATTTTATTGAAGCAATTGCATTCCAGCTCAGATAAATTTCTCATTATAATATTTTTCAAATATATTCTGGTAAAGAAGCTGGTTGAATAAGAATACATCCTAATCCTCTTGCTAAAACCAGATTGGCCCACTAATAAATGCTCATTTGTGCACTAGTCTTGCTATCCATACATTCTTTCCAATGACTGACTCAATCACAGCTTCTACACAGCTTCCAAAAAGTTTTACAGTAGAAAATGAATACTGAACAATCACTAATTTATCTCATCTAGTTTGTAAAATATTTAACCCTATTGCTTTCACAAGAACATCAAGTTTAGATCTGTTATCTCATTTGGAAATTTCAATAATGGAAATTTCAAGTCTAATAGTTGGCTTTATTTACTCCCTCACAATAGCCAAATTATTCATCATTTGCATCATATATGTAAAGTTCTATAGGACACAACCTGGTTACTATAACTGTGAAGAGTACCCAATATATGAGCTAAGATTTTTGGCTTCCATTTTCATCAAAATACTTACTTTACTTCATTATTCTGTCTTTGTCATTTCCCCCTCATCTCATAAAATAAACAACTTTGTTTATACCATAAACTTAGTTTTTTCTTTCATTATATATACACATTATTACATGGAATAACAGATGACCTTATGAACTGTACATCTGAAATAATGAAACTATTATACACAATTTTCATGTCTATCCCAGTACCCATTCTCCCTCCCTGTGGCACTCTATATTTCCAATAAGATTAATTCAAACTATGTAGCAGGTAAGTAGAGATGATGCACAGTTGGAGCTAAATTCAGATGGTATTATTCTGATGAAATAGTGTGGATGATGATCATGTTGACAGTGAAAAGTTTTTACCTCTGATTTGTACATATTTTTTCTTTAATCTCATATGAATTTAGTAAATATTTGGCAACACACTTATTATTTCTCAGCCCACATTCTTCCATTTAACTCATTTTAGATATTATGCTTATTCTCTTTTCATGGTTGTGGGTACTGTAAAAAATCATAGAATAAATGTTGGTTATTGGATTTAGAGAAGCAGTGATATAAAATAATTAAAATTAATAGAGGAAACTATGTATATATTGCTAGAGGTAAACAATAAGGGTTAGGATGTATTCTTATTAAATGTGGTTAATATTAATGACCTATTTGTGAATGTTTTATAAGAATCAAAATCCAATTAGAATTATTTTTGATGCTGCTTCTGTTAAAAGAAAAATTGTGAACTCATCATATACAAAGTTACTCAAAGCTTGTGGCTGTTTGATTTAAGAATAATTTTCATGGCCATAAAGAGACATATTTATAACTTATTCATACTCTTTCTTTTTTTAATAGAATAATTATTGAATATAATTTACATATCATAAAATTCACCATTTTAAAGTGTTCAATTCAGTGGTTTTTAGTGTTTATGCAGAGATGTGTAAAATCCACCACCATCTAATTTCAGAACATTTTCCTTTCTTGAAAAAGAAAGTCTCTGTCCATTAGCAGTGGTGCCCTCTCCTGTTCTCCCCAGATGCTGACAACCATTGATCAACTTTCTATTTCTGTGGTTTTGTCTACTCTGGATATTTAATATAAATGGAATCATACAGTAGGTCACTTTTTATGACTGGCTTCCTTCACATAGTATAATGTTTTAAAAACTCTATGAGGTTTTAGCATGTATCAATACTTCATTATTTTTTGATTGTGAAAAATAACAAATGTACAAATAAGCAATAAATATCAAAGCATACCACAACACTTAGTTATAGAACAGATTTCAGAGTTTGGTTTGGGTTACCTTTCCACAATTTTGGATTTTTCCTTCTAGCTGCTCCAAGACACCAGATACTAAAAGAAATATCAATATATACATCCTAGAGTATGAACAGATAATCAAAAACTATTGGCAAAGTCCCTTGAAGGATCAGAGAAAGAATATGGAACTATCAAAATTTGCCATCAGGGAATCACCTGATACTGTATCAGACTTTAGGGACACCCGAATCAATAGGCCTTGATCTCAATCCTAA
The DNA here is from genome assembly GCF_023851605.1 of Tamandua tetradactyla. NCBI lineage: Eukaryota > Metazoa > Chordata > Mammalia > Pilosa > Myrmecophagidae > Tamandua > Tamandua tetradactyla. The sequence continues at coordinate 1,406,007 of NC_135344.1, forward strand.
GGCTTATTCTTGTGAAGCTTATGTAGATAGCAGAGAAGCTTAGCCTACCTATAGGTATGCCTAAGAGTTACTTCTGGAGGACCTCTTTTGTTGCTCAGATGTGGCCTCAATCTCTTTAATCCTAACTCTGCAAATGAACTCATTGCCCTCCCCCCTACATGGGACCTGACATTCAGGGGTGAAAGTCTCCCTGGCAACATGTGAGATGACTCCCAGGGATCAGTCTAGCCCTGGAATTGTGGGATCAACAATTCCATCCTGACCAAAAGGGGAAAAGAGGTGTAACTAATAGACAGTTCAAATAGAATTGAAAGGCTACTCTGGAGGTTTCTTTTATGCAAGCTTCAGTTAGACCTTGCTACCTATCATAACCTGCCAACTCCCAACCCGGACCATTCCAGCCAATCCTAAAGAGCACCTAGGGCAATACATAAGATTCCATGCACTGGAGTAACTTTTCAGAAGTGTACAGCCTCAAGATGGGTTCCTGTACAAGATAGATCCTGAAACCTAGAAAGCCCAGCCTCTTTAGAACATCAAATAGTTCCATCCTTCTACCCCATATAAGTGACAGATGCTTCCAATATGAAAAAGTTTGAATGGCCATAACTCAAATGCCCCTAAAGAGCAGGACTGAAAGATCGAAGGTGATGGTGGAGTTATACAGTGAAGATAGGATTTAACAAATGAATATGAATGAACCATTAAATTGATATCTCTTTTAGTCTCCAGTATATTAGAAGAGCTAGAAGTAAAAACCTAAAATTGTGGAATTGTAACCTATGTAAAACTCTGAAATATGTTCTGCAACTAGTTGTGGTGCTGTGCTTTGAAATTTATTGCTTTTTTGTATATATGTTATTTTTCATTAAAAAAAGCAAGGGGCAAAAGTTGATTGTGATGATAAAAAAAATTTAGACCTTCTAGCTTCCTATATTCCACAGCAGCTAGAAGGGAAAATCTAAGAGGATCATGTGGTAACCCATGACAAACTCAAGGATCTGTTCCTTAACTACTTTTTGAATAGTGAAAATATTTATTTTTTATTTCTTTTCTTTGTATACATGTCATGCTATACAATAAAAAATAAGAAAAAAATAATGTCAATATAATGATTCAAAAGTCATACTCATTTGTTAAATCCTATCTTTTTTCTATAACTCTACCTTCTCCTTTGAACTTTCTCCCAATTTTTAGGGGTATTGGGCTATACCCATTCTAACATTTTCATATTGGAAAGGGCTGTTGATAATATGAGATAGGGTGATGGAAATAATTGACATTCTGGAGAGGCTGGCCTCTCTAAGTTTCAGGACATATTTGGCCTAGGAACTCATTTTTAGGTTGTAGGTTTCTGGAAAGTAATCATACTGCATGAAAACATTGCAGGATCTCAGATAAAGCCCTATATGTTCTTTCGTGTAGGCACAGATGATTTTTATTTGTGTTTGGCAAACCATGATAAATCACAATATCTAACTGAAGTTTGCATAAAAGTAACATCCAGAAAAACCTCTGAACTCTGTTTGAACTCTCTCAGCCACTGACAATCTTTTTTGCAATTCATTTCCCCCTTTTTGTCAAGAAAGCATTGCTGATCCCATGGTGCCAGAGTTGGACTTATCCCTGGGAGTCATATCCCATATTGTCAGGAATATTTTCACCCCTGCATGTCTTGTCCCACATAGGGGGGAGGGGAAATGACTTTACATGTAGAGATGGGCTTAGAGAGAGAGAGAGGCTACAACTGAAGATCAAAAGAGGTCCTTTGAAACTAACACTTAGGTATGACTATAAGCAAGCTTAGTTTGTCTGCTACATCAATAAGCATTACAAGTGCAAGCCTCATGATCAAGGGCTTGGCCTACTCACTTGGAGTCCCTAATATTTGAGACAGTATCAGGGGTTACCCAAATGGTAAACTTTAATAGTTACATAACTTTTCTCCCATCCATCAAGTGACTTTGCCAATTCTTTTAAATTATTTGCTCAACAGACTCTGGGATGTATCCAGGCATTATATTAAGCTGTATAGAGTTAAAAGCACTCATTCCCATTCTAGTCCTCCTATGTTTGGGATGTTTAAATGATGTATCTAGACAAGTTGAGTTAGATTATATGCTACACAAAATTTAGGTTTTGAACATAATAAACCTGTCTTCCTTTGGTCTCATACAGTATGTGAAGCTGTAAAATACAGATAATTTTCTCCTTTCTCCGGTATTCTGATTTACCTTAGTCCCTTCCCAATCAGCTTCATTCTTATCACTAATTGAAGCCATGCCTCTTTTTCAATTTCTTTAATAGTTATTGTATATGGCAATGATGACATTCAGAACTGCAGAACTCCTACTCTGAGTCTTAGGTGTCACACAGGTACTGAAAGTTCCAGGAAAATACCAGATTATTCATGTATAGTGCAGCCTCTCAAAATCTAGAAATACAATTACAGCTCCAGACTAAATGTGACTGCTGTAGAAGCTCACAACCTAAGCATCAATTTTCTTTTAAGTATTTTCTATATGAAACCTTACAATATTTGCTCTTTATTTCTGGCTTATTTTGCATCAAATAATATCCCAAAGATTCATTCACCTAGTTGCCTGCTTCCTAACTTTGTTCCTTTCTCTAGCAGCACAATACTTGGTCAGATGTTTATACAACAGTTTACCATTCTACTTATTAGTGTATTCTTAAGCCACCTCCATCCATTGGGAATAATATACAATGTCCAAAGTTAAGAGTTTGTGTCTCACATTATCCTCACTTAGTGCTATAAACGTTAACAATCTGCACTTTAGACAATTTTCATTACTCCCAAGAGAAAAATATACAATACACCCACCCTATGCTGGTTTGAAAGGATTAAGTGCCCTAGAAAAGCCATGTTTTAATCCTGATCCAATCTTACTGGAGCAATCATTTCCTTTCATCTCCTTTCAATAACCATAGGTTGGAATCTTTTGACTAGACTATCTTCATGGAGGAGAGACATGTACAATTGCAGGTATCAACTTTTTCTTTAGATGAAGATGTGAATCCACTCATTCCAGGTTAGTCTTGATTAGTTTACTGGAATCCTTTAGAAGGGGAAACACTTTGGAGAAAGCTTCAGAATGATGAGAACCATGAGAAAGTCACAAGAAATATAAGGGCCCACAAAGCCAGAGACTTTTGGAGATAAGGAAAATGCCCTTGGGGAAGTTGCATGAAACAAGAAACCTGGACAGAAAGCTAGAAGATGTCACCATGTTCACTATATGCTTTTCCAGTTTAGAAAGAAACTCTGAACATCACCAGCTTTCTTGAACAAAGGTTTCTTTCTCTGGATGCCATAGATTGGACAGTTCTATAGCCTTCTTTTATTTTGGACATTTTCAAAGTCTAAGTAAACTAGCAACTTAGTAAATTCTCTCTTTTATAAGCTGTTCCATTTCTGGTATATTGCATTGCAGCAGCTAGCAAACTAGAACACACCTTCACCCCAAAGAATATACAAACCTCCCCTTAACTGTTGTCTATGCCCCCAATTATTTACCTATGGTTTTGCTGTGATACTGTTTTTGTCTTCCTCTTAAACATAGCCCATAGCATGCAATAGTATATTTCACCCTCTACCCTGGTATTGAAAAGTTTTTGTATTAGATTCATACCTTTGAAGTAGTTCATGGAAGAACATATTTATATTTTTAGTGATAATTGGTGGGATGCCTGTCTCTATACAACCCCTTTCAAACATGTTCGTCTTCAAAATGGCAATGTAACTTATAAACCCACCAATGAACAAACCTATATTTCTATCCATTCCCTTACATTTCATTTCAACCTCATTAGCCAACGATTCACCCATCACTAAAATTGTGAATCTCTATATCCTGTGTTATATGCCTCTGAGTTTACCTTTATCAAGGTCAGAAAAGCAAAATCATACAGTATCTATCCTTTTGTGACCGGCTTATTTCACTGAGCATTATAGCCTCAAGGATCATCCATGTTTGTCATATGCTTCAGAACATCATTTTGTCTTACTGCTGTATAACATTCCATCATAATCATATACCATATTTGTATATCCACTTATATGTTCATGGGTGCTTATGCTGTTGCCAAACTTTTAGCAACTGTGAATAATGCTGCTGGGAACATTGGTGTGCAAATATCTGTTTGTGCCACTGCTTTTAGCTCCTCTGAGCATATATCAAGTTGTGATATTGCAGAGTCATAGAGCAACTGGATATTTGGTTTTCTAAGGACATGCCAAACTGTCTTCTGTAGTGGCTGTGACATTACACATTCCCATGAACTTGGCATACATGTCCCAATAACTGCACACACTTTCCAGCATTTATGTTTCTTATTTGTTTATTAGAAGCCATTCTTATAGGTTTGAGGTGGTATCTCATTGTAACTTTGATCTGCATTTCCTTATAGCTAATGAAAATGGGCATCTCTTCATGTGTTTTTTAGTCATCTGTATAGGCTCTTTGGAAAAATGTCTATTCATATATTTTGCCAGTTTTAAGATTTGACAGTTTGTTCTTTTGTGGTTGAGTTGTATGATTTCTTTATGTGTACAGGATATCTGACCTTTATAAGATATGTAATTTCCAAATATATTCTCCAATTGAATTGGCTGCCTCTTCACTTATTTGACAAAGTCTTTTAAAGCACAAAAGAATTTGGTTTTGAGGAATTCCCACTTATCTATTTTTTTTTCTTTTGTTGCTTGTGCTTTGAGCATAAAGTTTAAGAAATTACCAATTTTTACTAGGACTTGATGATGTTCCTCTATGGTTTCTCTTATGGGTTTTATGATACTGGGTATATTATATTTATGTCTTTGATCCACTTTGAGTTACTTTTTAGATAGGGTATAATGTAAGGGTACTCATTCATTCTTTGGCTATTGATATCTAGTTTTCCCATGCCCATTTACTTAAAAGACCATTTTATCCCTGTTCAGTGGATTTGGAGGACTTATTGAAGACCAGGTGACTATAGATTTGGTGGTCTATTTCTGCACCTTCAATTTGATTCCATTGGTCAATACTTATATCCCTATGCCACTACCATGCTGTTTTGACTACTATGGCTTTATAAGAAGCTTTAAAATCAGGAAATATTATTCCTCTCAGTTCATTCTTCACTTTTAAGACATTCTTAACTATACAAGTTCTCTTTATCTTCTAAATTATTTTTTTTGGTATGGGCAGGCACTGGGAATCAAACCTGGGTCTCTGGCATGGCAGGTGAGAACTCTGCAACAGAGCCACCATGGCCACCCCTAAATGAATTTGATAACCAGCTTTTTCATGTCTTCAAAGTAGGTTGTTGGAATTTTGATTGATATCTCACTGAATCTGTAGATCAATTTGGGTTGAATTGACATCTTAACTACATTTAACCTTCCTATCTGTGAGCAGGGAATATCTTGCCACCTATCTAGATCTTTGATTTTTTTTTTTTAGCAATGTTATGTATTTTTCTGTGTACAGGTCTTTAGATCAGTAGTTAAGTTTATTCCTAGATACTTGGTTCTTTTAGTTGCTATTTTGAATGGAATTTTTTCCTTAACTGTCCCTTCAGATCATTGCCTGTGTATTGAAACTTTACTGATTTTTGCACATTAATCTTATGTCCTGCCAATTGCTGAATTTGTTTTTTAGCTCAAGAAGCTTTGTCATAGGTTTCTCAAGATTTTCCATGTACAGTAACATGTTACCTGCACTTAATGAAAGTTTTACTTCTTCCTTTCCAATTTAGATATCTTTTCCCCCTACCTGATTGCTACAGCCAGAACTTCTAGCACAGTATTGAATAATAATGGTGACAGAGGGCTTCCTCATATTGTACCCAATCTTAGGGGAACAGCATTCAGTCTCTCTGCATTGAGTACAATGCTGGCTATGAGTTTGTCATATATGCACTTTATCATACTGAGGAACTTAACTTAGATTCCCACCTTTTCAAAGGTTTTTTTTCAGAGAAAGATTTTGAATTTTGTGGAATATTTTTTTCAGCATCATTTTTCATTATGTGATTTTTCCTTTTTGATTTGCTAATGTGCTGTATTACATTGATTGATTTTCTTATGTGTTGAGGCCACATTTGTATTCCTGGAATACATCACACTTGGTTTTTGTATATAATTCTTTTACTCAGTCATTTGAGTCAATTTGCAATTATTTCATTGAGAAGTTTTTGCAACCACATTCATTAAGGAGAGTGGCCTTTAGTTTCCTTTCTTATAGCATCTTTACCCAGTTTTGGTATTAAAATTATGTTAGCTTCAGAAAATGATTTAGTGTCCTTTTTCCTCAAGTTTTTGGAACTTTTTCAAAAAATTTCATCATGAATATTAATATTGTTAGTTCTTTTGGAATGTTTGATAAATTCCCCTGTGAAGTCATCTGGCTCTGGGCTTTTCTTTGTAGGAAGATTTTTGATGATTGATTGTATCTCTTTACTTGGAATTGGTTTGTTGTTATTTTCTGTTTTTTCTCAGGTCAATGTAGTTTGTTCATGTGCTTCTAGTCATGTGTATATTTCATCTAAGTTGTCTTATTTGTTAACAAATCATTGTTTATAGTATCTTCCTATGCTTTTTTTCACTGTTCAGGATCCATGCTAATGACTCTCCTTTAACTTCTGATTTTGTTTATTTATGTAATCTATTTTTTTCATTGTAAGCCTAGCTAAAGGCCCAACAGTTTTATTGATTTTCTAAAGGAACTAACTTTTGGTTTTATTGATTCTATCTATTGTTCTTTTCTTCATTTAATTCTGCTTTAATCTTTGTTATCTTTCTTCTTCTAATTGCTCTGCGGTTAGTTTGCTGGTTTTTCTTTAGTTCCTCCAAGTGAGCAGTTAAGTCCTTGATTTTTGCTCTTTGTCCTTCTTCTTTTTTTTTTTTCTATGGACAGGCACCAGGAATTGAACCCAGGTCTCCGACATGACAGGTAAGTACTCTGCCTACTGAGCCACCATGGCCCACCCCTTTCTTCTTTTTTAATATGGGCATTTAGAACAATATATTTCCATCTCAGTACTTCCTGTGCCACACCCCTTAAATTCTGATGTGTTTTGTTTTCATTTTCATATATCTCCAGAAAGTTACTGATTTCTCTAGGAATTTCTTCTGTGACCCACTGGTTGCCTAAGAATGCAGTATTTAATCTCCATTTATTTGTGAAAGATCCAGTTCTTTATTAGTTATTGATTCCATTATGATCAGAAAATGTGCTTTGAATAATTTTAATCTTTTAAATTTAAAAAGACCTGTATTGTGCCCCAGCATATGATCTATCCTACAGCATGTTCCATAAGCACTAGAGAAGAATGTATGTCCTGGTGTTTTGGGGTATAATCATCTATATATGTCTTTTAGAGCTAATAAATTTATCAAATTGCTTAAGTTATCTATTTCTTCATGGACCTTTTGTCCAGTTGTTCTACTTGTAAAGGAGAGTGGTGTATTTAAGTCTCCCATTATTATTCTTGAAATGTATATCATTCCCATCAGTTTTGCCAATATTTGCCTCATGTAATTCAAAGCTCCTTGACTGGGAGCATAAACATTTATGATTGTTATTTCTCCTTGATGACCTGTCCTTTTATTAATATTTTGTGTCCTTCTTTGTCTGTCATGATTTCTTTACATTTAATGTCTATTTTGTCTAATATTAATATAGCTATTCCTACTTTCTTTTTTTACAGCTTGCATGGGTCATCTTTTTCTTTTATTTCACTTTCAATCTATTTGTATCCTTGGATCAAAGGTGAGTCTCTTGTAAGCAGCATATAGATGGATCATATTTCTTAATCTTATTCTGTCAATATTTATCTTTCAATTGTTAGGTTTAATACATTAAGTTTCAAAGTAATTACTGTAAAGTCATTTTTCAATTTACCATATTGTCCTTTGTACTGTATTTTTCAGATCTATATATTCTCTATGTTCTTTTTCTTTTTTTCCTTAAGTTACTCTTCAATTCTGTGCCCTCCTCCAGATCTCCCTCTCCTGTACTTTTTTTCAACTCACAGAACTCCATGAAGTGTTTCTTGTAAAGTCTGGCTTGTATTTACAAATTCTCTCAGCATTTGTTTGTCTGTGAAAAGTTTAATCTGTCTCTCACTTTTGAAGGGCAATTTGGCTGGGTACAGAATTACTGGCTGGAAGTCATTCTCTTTCATTATCTTAAGTACATCATACTATTGCCTTCTCACCACCATGGTGCTTATGGAGTCATTTGTCCTCAGTCTTATATGGTGTCTCTTCACATATTAGATTGCTTTTCTCTTACTGCTTTCAGGATTTTCTGCTTCTTTTCAACATTTGACAGACTGATTAGTATGTGTCTTGGATTTGGACTATTTGTACTTATTCTTTTAGTGATTCATTGGGCTTCTGTGATTTGCATATTTATGTCTGTTACAAGGGTTGGGAAGTTTTCCCTCATATCTCCTAAACTGATCTTCCTCGCCCTTTATTCTTCTATTCTCCTGGGTCACTGTTGATTCCTATATTTGCACTTCATGTTGCCCATTATGTCCCTGAAGTCCAATTCAAATATTTATACCTTTTTTTGCTGTCTGTTTTTTTGTGCATTCAAAATCAATTGTTTTGCCCTCTAGTTCACTTATTATTTCTTCTGCCTCTTCAAATATGCTGCTGTGCATCTCTAATATATTTCTGATATGGTCCACAATATCTTTCATCTCTGTGATATATATGCTATTTTAAATTTATTCTTCCAAATTCTTCTTTATGTTCTTCTAGCATCTATTTAATCTCCTTATGTCAGTAGCCAACCCATTGAGATTGCTTGATAGAGTTGTTGAGCATCTTTGATTTTTTATTCCAAAGTCTGTTTCCTCCTGTGTCTTAATTTGGTCATTAGTTTAGGCTATTTTTGTATGCATCTTTAAATGCTTTGTGATTTTCTTCCACCTTCAAGGCATTTTACTATCTTGAGAAGGTTGCTTTGGAAGGTAATTTCCCTCAGCTTTCCAAGATTTGTATTTATGTTATAGGCATAGGGCAGAACACAGGGCATAAGTTGGGGTGCAGTGGTGTGATATTAGGGTGTGTTACCAGGCAAGTATGTCAAGGGACATGACATAGGTGCCAAGAAGCATTGGCAAGAGGAAAGGCATGGCAGGAGTACATGCATTTAATATAGGAGTGGTGCAGGTCAGGGCACAGTGTTTGTGGAATGGAGATATGGCCACAGGTGTATGTGTGGAGGGAGTAGAGGGTGGGGAGGCTGGGTGAGGTGAATGGTCCCAATACGTGCATGTGTGGTGACATATTTAAGGTTATGTATGTGTGGGTGTGGTGAGCAAGAATCCTTAATTTAAACACAGATGCATTGGTCACATTGGGGTTTGGCACAGTGGTGGGTGTGTGTGACATGTGTGCATGGATTGTGGGGTCAGGGAGCAAGACACAGGTGCACTGGTGCTGGGTGACTGTAAGTGTATAAATGTGTGGTGCAAGAGAGGGAGCTAAGGTGGGGGTGGATGTGTGGGCTTGGAGGGGAGTGGTGTGCACAGGTCAAGACATAGGTGCAGGGATCATGGGTCCTGGTGTGGGATGAGGCATACACACATGTGTTATGGTGTGGGGAAGGGGTGGGGCACCCATGTGCTTGTATGGAGGCCTGGGGCATGGATGTACTTATGCACAGGTCATGGGAGTGTGCCAGGGTGGATGTGCATGTGTGCTTGAAGCTGATGCTTTGTTGTGTGTGTGTTTGGGTGTGGGACGTAAGGCACAGGTGTACATGTGAATGCCTGTGGGGTGGCAGGGCATGGGGTGGTAGGGGCAGGTTGTAGGAGCATGTGTGTACAAAAAGGTGGTGTTGGAGGTGAAGAGGTATTCAGGTTCTCCACATCTTTTCTTTATTGTGAAGACTAAAATAAGGTTTAATAATAATCTGTTCTAATTTTGTTTATACTAATACTATTCTTTTAGGTTAAACATTATATCCAAATAAGATAGCGCTTGCTGAGTTTTAATTGTTGACAGAAATTAGATTTACCAAAAAAATGTATAATCAGAAAAGTAGTATTACAAGTTGGAAGGCCAGAACAAGCAACAAACAAGTACAAGATTAATACACAAGAATTCTACCCCATCACAGTTTTCTGCTTTGATGGTGTGCAGAAATCTGAATTGAATATTGAGTTTGAATGTTTCTCTTCCACAATCAGTACTTGTCTTAAAAAATATGCTGTAATTCCACATGCACTGCAGATTCCTTCTTTTTTTTCCTTCTTCATTTAAATATTTTACCAGATGATGTTAGAAAATACTATTTCCAGTGCACTGGAATTGCATGAAAATGTGCCTAGATCTAATGTTTTTCCTTTTTACTTAATTCTCTGGTATATTCTGCATCTGATTGCTGTTTTTTCAAATTTATTTCCTTCAGTTTTAGGAAAAATTTTGTAATTTAAAAAACATTATTTACCTTCCTTTCCTTTCTCTTAGATTTATCTGGAATTATTTTAGTAGAGTTTCTGCCATTTTTATTATTTCCTATCATTTGTCCCCAACTTTCAATTTCTCTAATTATTAACCTTATCCTTAAGTGAGAGTGCCACATATGTTTTTCCAACATTTCTATATGCAATTTTATTTATTAAATAATATTTTCAACTAATATCAGTTCCATATATGTTTGTGGGATATATTTAACCTACTTTTGGGGAGACAGACTCTTATGTTTTCACTGGAAACATTTTTCTGTTTTCTTCAAAATTTTCTTCCATTCTTTGAAATATTCTGTTTGCTTGGGTTTCTTACTTTCTGCTAATATTATTATGTTTTTGTCCTCTGTCTTTCAAATTACAAACTATTGACAACCACCTAAGGATCCTTGGATGCAAGTTCTTAATTATGAAGAGGAAACATATTGAAAACATTACATGCATAGACTGTGCATTTCAAAACCTTAGAAGGGATGTGAAGCTATTAAGGAGTCTTGAGTATCATTTTATAAAAGAGTTAATTGCTCCAGCGAGAATCCTCAGTATTCTCCCTGGCAAGTGCAGGTTGGCCATAAGCAGTCTGTGAAAAATCTTGAGAATAAGATTTGCTTCAATTCTGGAGCCTGTACATTCCACTGCTTCTTCCATGAGGATAGTAGCTTCTTCACTCCTGAGGTCCAGAGGAGAAGTGGAGTTTTAACCCCTTTATGTCCATATACTCCTATCATACAGAAGATCTATATCCTTTGTTCTGCATTCTTTACTCATTTCTTTGTATATATGGGTGTCAAATTTCCTCATAATTTCACTATTATTTAATTGTGTTTGGGGAAGAAGTAGAGATAAATGTAAGTTTAAATATGTAATTGACATAAAATATATTTTGTTTAATTTCATTTTTATTTTTCCTAGCTAATAAGCACAAAACATTTTTATAATACAATAAAATCTAATAAGTACTTGCATATCTAGGTATGGCAATATAAATTGAATCATAGTGGCAGATTAACTCTCCTGACATAAATACAGAAAAATAAACAAAATGTGTGGACATAGAATTGAAGACTACAAAAACTATAAATAAAATTGATTGAAAATATTATTTAAATATTTTCTATGTAATTATAATAAGTTCATATCCTGTTGGCATAGTTGAAACAAAGCAAGATCTCAATAATTATAGCCTTCTTTACCACCTAAACAACACTAATATCATACTGCTCAATTAAAAGAAAAATCATGAAAAGTAATAATAGGATTTCCATGCTATTCAAAGAAAATCCTGTCAGCATGGTAAACAGGCAGTATTATTAAAATAAAAAACAAAAGATGTTGGCATAGGGAAGGGTGGAATTCAGTTAGTCCTCTAGGGCAGCTACCTAGAGGAACTACCTGGAACAACTGTTTAGGTGACTTCTGGAACTGCACACACATCAAATATCAGTCTGGAGTGGGTGGGAGGTCTGAGGCTACAGCACAGAAATATAAGTAAATTCTTCTAAACAGTGGGGACTGGTGACAGCACAGGTTATTTTGGAGACACTTCCATATAGGAAAATGAAGCTCTGTTTACAAGGAGTACAGTAAGGAGAGTGCAATAGAGCTCCAATTGCAGACTTAAATAGCAAATTAAGTCTCTTGGATACAAGTTTCAAAATCAGATAAACCACAAGCAGTTATGAGATCTTGAGGTCTCTCCAGGCAGAGAGGACACCGGGCTGGTGAAAAAATCTAACAGTGACTTTTAGAATCTACTGAGCTCAGAATCATGGAAAAGGGCTGCAGCTCAAGAAAAGAGGTGCATATAGCTGGGTATCAATTCTGACTCTTGATTGGTGAACATATGGAATTAGAGACCAACTCTGAAAAGGACTCTCTTTAACTATTTTAGCAGATAATTAATCAAAATGCCTCAGTTTCAGTTGTCAGCACTGACCTAGGCAAGGGTAAAGTTGAAGAGACAAAGTATATTGCCAAGTAAAGGAAATAGGATATGCCTTAAGGGGCATATCTTCCCCAAGAATGGAGGAAGCAAGGCTCAGCACAAATGGCAGGCTTCATTCAGAAAATTCTGACCCCATGTGTTGTAAAACAGAAATAGCTTAAGCCCACCTTCTATCTCAGCTTCCCTATCAACCATGCCCTTGGCAGGGACAAGGTCTGCAAAGAATTAAAGGAACTCAACCACTTTGTGCCAACTGGAAACTTAAGGCTGACAAAGCCACCTGCTGATCAAGATAGGAAAATAACAGAGTCAAGAGTCTTCCTAGGAAAAATTGGCAACCTTCTATGTCTCATCCTCAGGGAAACTTGATATTAATTGCAACCTCTTTTGTAGATTTGTTCTTGAATTGTCAGGGAAAAAATATGCTTTGGATGATCATATCTGTGGAGACCCTCCACAAAAACATGGTTTTAAATAGGCAGAGCAAAAGCAGAAAAAAAGAACTGAAAGTTTTTGATAGGTTAAACAGAAGCTATCCTATTATCTAGAATAATTTGAACTGAATGTCAAGGAACAGAGAGAGCAAAAAGCCAAACAACAAGAAAACCTTAAGTAAAACAGAGAAAACAATCTCTTGAATAAACTGATCAAGGAAATCAGGTGTCTAGATAGCAGAAAAAAAATCACATGTTATACTAGGAAGAACAAATATATGGCCTAGTCTAATGAAAAAAACCTAAACTTCAAATGAGTTGCAGAAATTTAAACAACTAATTAAAAATGCTCAAATAAGTATTCTAATATTAGTAAAAAATCAAATCAATAAGGTGAAGTGGAATAAGGCCAGAGAGATGAAGAATATAAAAAAGACAGTGGGTAACCACACAGAAAAAGTTGAAAGCTTGAAAAAAAACTGTTAGAATTTATAGAAATAAAAGGCACATTGGAAGAGAGGCAAAACACAATGGAGATATACAACAGCAGATTTGAAGAGGTGGGAAAAAGGATTATAGAAAGAGAAGAAAGGCCAATTGAAGCTTTATACAGCAAAGAAGAGAGGGAAAAGCATGGAATTAAAGGAGCAGAGTCTCAGTGAATTGAATGACAACTGCACATATGTGCATGCTATGGGTGACCCAGAGGGAGAAGAGAAGAAAAAGAAGGCATAAAGAACAATGGAGGAAATAATCACTGAAGATTCCCCAACTCTTATTAATGACATAAAATTATAGATCCAAGAAGCACAGCAAATCACAAGCAGAATAAATCCAAATAGATCTACTCCAAGACCCTTACTAATGAGATTGTCAAATATCAAAGCCAAGGAGAAAATTCTGAAAGCAGCAAGAAAGAAGATATCCACCACATAAAGTGAATGTCATTAAGACTGTTTTGTGGTTTTTCTCATCAGAAACCATGGAGGTGAGAAGAAAGTGGCATGATATATTTAAGACATTGAGGGAAAAAAAAACTGTGAACCAAGAATTCGATGTCTGGAAAAACTACTCTTAGAAAATGAGGAAGAGTTTATAATATATTCAGACAAACAGAAAATGAGAGATTATCTTTTAAAAAGATCTGTTCTTAGAGAAATACTAAAAGGAGGTCTATGGGCAGATAAGAAAATACAAGAGAGGGAGGTTTAGAAAAGAGTGAAGAATTGAAGACCATCAGTAAGGGTAAAAAGAGAGAAAAAAGATAAGATATGAAATATAAAATTCAAGCAACAAAGTGGTAGAGCAATGTACTGCCTTTACAGTAATAACATTAAATGTTAATGAATTAAATTTCCTAATCAAAAGACAAAGGTTGTCAGAATATATTTAAAAACAGGACACAACTCTATGCTGACTAGAAGAGACTCACTTTATAGTTAAAGACAAAAATAGTTAAGTGAAAGTTTGGTAACTGATATTTCATACAAACAAGAAACATAAAAGAGCATAGGTAGCTGTATTAATATCAGAGAATTTAGACTTCAAAGGTAGAGAAATTAAAAGAAACAAAGAAGAATATAAATTTATAGAGGGAGCAATTAATTCATCAAGAGGAAATTATGATCTTAAATATTTATGTATGAAGCCAGAGTGTCCCAAAATACATGAGGTAAACACCAACAGTACCAAAGACAGATGTAGTCATATCTGAAATAATAGGCGGAGACTTCAATACACCAATCTCATGAATGGCTAGAACTTCTAGGGAGAAGATCAATGAGGAAACACGGATGTTCAACAGTATCATAAGTGAACTAGACTTAGATATTTTTAGCACATTACACCACACAACAACAGGATATCATTTCTCTCAAATGCTCATGGATTATTGCCCAAGATAGATGACATGTTGGTTCACAAACAAGTCTCAGTATATTTAAAGATTTTGAAATTATACCAAACAAGTCACTGGACTATAATGGAATGAAGTTGGAAATCAATTACAGGTGGAAAGCTGGAAATTTTCTATATATATATGGAGAGTAAACAACACACTTCGAAACACTCATTGGATAAAGGAAGAAATTACAATAGAAATCAGAAAATATCTTGAGGCAAGTGAAAATCAGAACCTCACATATGGAAACTTATAGGATGCAGAAAGAGAAATTCTGAGTTTTTTCCATAAATGATTATATTTATAAAGATAAGAGATGCAAAATTGAATGGTTATGCTCACCTCAAGGAAGAAGAGAAAAGAAAGAAAACCCATAGAAAATAGATGGAAAAAATAAGGATTTGAGCAGAATGAAATGATATTGAGAAGATGAAAGAAATAAAGAGAATCAACAAAACCAGAAGTTGGTTCTTTACAAAAATCAATAAAACCAATGAACTCTTAGCTACACTGACAAAAAAAAGAGAAGATGCAAGTAAATAAAATCAGAAATTCGAGGGAAATATAACAACTCTGCAGAGATAAAGGGGATAATGCAAGGATAATATGAGCAACTATATACTATCAAATTAATCAACTTAGTCAAAATAGACAGCTTTGACAAAAAGCATGAAGAACTAGCACTGACATGAGAATGATTAGAAGAAATAAACAAATCAATCACAAGTAAACAGAATGAATTAATACTCAAAACTCCAAACAATGAAAAGCCCAGTATCAAGTGGCTTCACATGTGAATTCTACCAAGCTTACAAGTAAGAATTAGTACTAATCATCCTAAACTCTTCAAAATAATTGAAGAGGTGGGAAATGGCCTACCTTGTTCTATGAAGCCAACATTACCCTAACATCAAACCCATGTGGATGCTACAAGAAAATACAATTTCAGACCAATCAATTTAGTAAATACAGATGCAAAAACCCTGAACAAAATACTTGCAAATTGAATCCTGCAGCACATTAAAACAATTATACACCATGATCAAGTGTTTTTTTCCTGATAAGCAAGTGATACAATCCAAAAATATCAATTAACAAAATTTGCCACATCAATAAATCAAAGGGGAAAAACACATGATCATTTCAATTGATGCAGAAAAGGCATATGATAAAACTCAACATGCATTTTTAGGGAAAACAATTAAAGGGATAGGAATAGAAGGGAACTTCCTCAATATGATAAAATGAATATCTGGCAAACCTGCAGCTAACGTCATACTCACTGGGGAAAGACTGAAAGCTTTCCCTCTAAGATCAGGAAAAAGATGAAGATACCCACTGCCACTATTATTATCCAGCATTGTGTTGAAAGTTCTAGCTAGCACAATTAAGCAAGTTAAAGGAAGAAGAGCTCCACATTGGGAAGGCAGAAGTAAGACTCTCACAGTTCACAAATTACATAATATTATAAGTCAAAAATCCTGAAAAATCTACAGTAAAGCTATTAAAGCTAATTAATGAGCACAACAAGTAACAGGATAAATGATCAACATACAAAACTCAGTTGTGTTTCAATAAAAAAGATAGGCAATCTGAGGAGGAAATAAAGAAAGTAATTCCATTCACAATAGCATGCAAATAAACAAATATTTAGGAATACATTTAAACAAGGACACAAAAGACCTATACACAGAAAACTACAAAAAATAAATGTTGAAAGAAATCAAGGAAGACATAAATAAATGAACCATGTTCATTGACTAGAATACTAAATATAGTTAAGATGTCAATTATGCCCAAATTTATTTATAGATTCAATGCAATACCAATTAAAATCCCAATAATTTACTTTGCAAAAATAGAAAAATCAGTAATCAAATTTATTCAGAAGGACAGGGTGTCTGCTCCAAGTAGTTAAAAATACCCTAAGAAAAATGAAGTGGGTGTTCTCACACTACCTGACATTAAAGCTTTTTCCAAAGCTACAGTGCTCAAAATGGCATGGGGCTGGCACAAAGGTAAATGTAATGACCAATGGAACAGAATTGAGTTTTTAGAAGTAGACACATTCATGTATAGAAAACTGATCTTTTATGACGTGGTCAAGATGACTAAACTGGGACAGAGTAGTCTCTTCAACAAATAGTGTTTTGAGAACTGGATATTTATATGCAAAAAATGAAAAGTGTCCCTTATCACACAATTTATGCAATTAACTCAAAACCGTTCAAGTGACTAAACATTAGAGCTAAGAATATAACTTTAAGAAGAAAATGCGTGGAAATATCTTAAGAACATGTGATATAAGGTACTTTCCTAGAACTTACCCAAAGAAAGAACAATGAAAGAATAGATAAATGTGTTCTCAAAGTTGAGCATTTTTACACATCAAATAACATTAAAAGAAAAATAAACAGCAGCCTATGCAAAGGAAGAAAATATTTTCAAACCACATATCAGATAAGGGATTAATATCCAGAATATATAAAGAGAACCTATGACTCAACCCAAAAGGTAAAAAAAAAAAAACACATTTAAAATATGGACAAAACACATGGAAATACATTGTTCAAAGAAGAAATACAAATGGTGCAAAAACATTGCTAAATTTCACTAGGTATTAGGGAAATGCCAATCAAAACCACAATGAGATATCTTACTTACTATAATGGCTACTATTAAAAAAAATACATGTGCTGGAGAGGATTTGGATAAAAAAGAATACTTATTCACTGTTGGTGGGAATGTACAATGGTGCAACTTCTCTAGAAAGCAGCTTGGTAGTTCCTTCAGAAGCTAAGAATATAATTTCTGTATGACCCAATAATCCCATTACTATGTATATGCTCAGAGTAACTGAAGACAAGGACATGAACTGATATTTGTACACCATGTTCATAGTGACATTATTGATAATTGCCAAGAGATGGAAACAAGTGTCATTAATGGATGAATGGATGAACAGAGAGGTGTTTATATATGACAGATATTTATGATTATGTAAGTCAAAGTAGAGTCATGAAACATGCAACAACATGGAGGAACTTTGAGGATATTGTGTTGGATTAAATTAGCCAGAAACAAAAGGCCAAATACTGTATGGACTTACTAAAATGAACTAATTCTGATGAGTGAACTTTGGGAATTAAAGTTAAGCACACAGTTATCAGGATATAGAAAGGGATGGAGATTGGTCATTTGATGCTGAAATAGAACAGAATGTCCAAAGGGACTGATTGTAAAGATCCAGAAATGGATCACAATAATATAAGTACACTGAACAAAAGATGAGTATGATTATGGTTGAGGTAAGAGTGCTGTGGTCATTTATGACACCAGAAGGGAAGATGGAGGATACAGACTGAGATGCTATAACTCCATGATTCCTAGAGTGGACAATGATGGTGTTTAAATGTACAAATACCAGAAACTTTTTACATGAGGGAGAAAAATTGAATGCCACAATTGCAAGGTGTTGAAAATGAGAAGGTATAAGAAAAAAACACAATCAATGGAAACTAGGGTCTATAGTGAATAGTGACATTGTAATATTGTAACAAAGCCAATTAACCAAAGCTACAGGTTAAAAAAAGGATATAAGAAAGGGGTATGGGATTCACGTTGCTGCTGCTGTTTCTCCTTTCTATTCTTTTACTTTTATTATTTCTTTTAATTTTTAATTTTTTCATATTTGTGGAAAAAAATGTTCTCATATAGATTGTGGTGTTGAATGCATAACTATGTGATTACACTGGGTGACATTGATTGTTCATTTAGGATAGATTTTATGGTGTGTGAATAAAAATGTTTAAAACATAAAGGGGATGCAAAGGTAGTTCATGGCAGAATTCTCACCTGCCATGCAGGAGACCTGGGTTCAATTCCTGGTCCATGTACTTCCCAAAAACAAACAAACAAGCAAAACAAAGAACAAACAAACAAACAAAAAATCAGCAGATGGTGCTGCAATAGCAAGATACTCACATAGAAAAATAATGAAATGTGACCCCACCATACAGCACACAATAAAACATAATAAACAGAAAGATTCAAGTGCTGCAGAAAGTCTCCCTGGCAATGTGGGTGATAACTTGCAGGGATGAATTCAGCTCTGGCACCATGAGATCAACAATTCCAGCCTGACAAAAAGGGAGAAAAGAAGTGTAACTAACAAAGTATCAGTGGCAGAGAGTTCAAATAGAGTCAAGAGGCTACTGTGGAGATTTCTCTTTTGCAAGCTTCACTTATACCTTGCTACCTATCATAACCTGCCAAACCCCAACCATGACCACCAGCCAATCCTAAAGAACACCTAGGGCAATATATAAGATTCCATGAGGCTTCCATGCACTAGAGTAACTTTCCAGAAATCTACAGC
The DNA here is from genome assembly GCF_023851605.1 of Tamandua tetradactyla. Classification (NCBI taxonomy): domain Eukaryota; kingdom Metazoa; phylum Chordata; class Mammalia; order Pilosa; family Myrmecophagidae; genus Tamandua; species Tamandua tetradactyla. The sequence continues at coordinate 1,425,158 of NC_135344.1, forward strand.
CTCCAGATGGGTCCCTGGTCCAGATAAGTCCTGACACCTAGCCCAGCCTCTACAGAACATCAGATAGGTCCATCTCCATACCCCATATTAGTGACAGACCATCCCAATATCAAAAATTTAGAATGGCCAAGCCCAAACACCCCTAATGAGAGGGATGGAAAGATCAAAGCTGATGGTGGCATTATACTGTGAAGATAGGATTTTAACAAATGAATATGAATGCTGAATCATTAAATTGATATATCCTTAATTCTCCAGTATTTCACAGGAGCTAGAAGTAAAATCCTAAAATTGTGGAATTATAGCCCAGGTCAAACTCTAAAATATGTTCTGCAACTAATGTGGTGCTGTGCTTTGAAATATATAGCCTTTTTGTAGAGATGCTATTTTTCACAAAAAAGAAATAAATAAATTTGATTATAGTGATAAAAAAATATTAAAGCCTTCTAGCTTTCTATATTCTGGAGAAGCTAGAAGGAAAAATTTGAGAGGATTGTATGGCAGCTCATTACAACCTCTGGGATCTGTCCTGTAACTACTTTTTGAAGAGTGTTTTGAAAAGTATTGCTTTTTTATTTCTTTGCTTTGTATATATGTTATGCTATATAATTAAAAAGTTAAAAGAAAAATATTTCATACTTAAAAAAGTACAAAATATTCTATTGCTTAGTAAAACTGTATTGTATTAATAAGCATTATGATAACATTATGGACATTTACCCATATCATAAAATATTTGCAATATGGCTTTTAATGTCTACATGTTGTTTCATCATGTGAATACTGTGCTAGCTTGAAGCTGTGTATACCTCAGTAAAATATGCCCTTAAATTTAATCCATTCCTTTGTGTGTGAATCCATTGTAATTGGGACATTTTGATGAGCAAATTTTCATTAAGTTGTGGCACAGCCTAAACGAAATGGATCTTAATCCTAAAACTGGAGACCTTTATGGTTTTTCTGGGGTACATAATAATCTCAGACTTGTGAAAGCTTATAACTGCATACAGCAAAAACTAATAATAGTACAAAATTAGACAGCTATTATAATTCAAATTCTATAATCCATTCTTCATATTTGATGGAAATGCATTCATATTTCTCAATAATGCCTATTTATTTATAATTGCATATTAATATTTATCTATGTCTGGGTCTGTCAAATCTATATTCTAGGACCAAATACACAATCACATATTGCACCTATCCTTTTAATGTGTAATAATCCCTTTTTTTCTCTATTTTTCATCACTGATATTTTGAAAAGGGGGTTCCATTTATTTTGTAAAATGTCCATCAATTTAGTTTTATATGATGTTTCTTGTTGATTACAATCAGATTATGCACTTTTGACAAGTATACTATAGAAATTTATTTTAGTAGCCCTGAGATATCAGTGTGTTCCAATAATGGCTCTATTAACATTGACCACTTATTTAAGAAATATCTACCATGATTCTCCACTTTAAGTTACACTTTTCCCTTTGCATTTAATAGGTAATCTGTGGGGACATACTTTGAGACCAGAGCCTCACATGAGACACCTTATATGTTGTTATCCTGTCTTCTGTATGCCTTAATTTTTCTCCACATTTTGTAATTTCCTGATAATATGCAGCATGTTACAGTTTTTCCATGTCCTTTAACAAGCTCTCTTATTGTTTCTTCAGGTGGTTATTTTAAATGAATTTCCCTGTAATTTTTATTTAAATACTTGCAAATTCTTTCACCTTCATAAGTGACTTTGATTCTTTCTAAATGCACCAGATTATAACTGGTTGCCATTTTTATATCCTTAGTTTTGTGCATCCTCAAATTGCATGTGTGAAGTTTTAGCATATGCATAGCTATGCCATTTTTGAACATTGGCCGAATCCGTATATATATTTTTTGTATATCTTGGAGTCTTTTCCTACTGAAGTACCTTTATACACAAATTGCTACCTGTAACTACACACCAGCACATTAATCTTTAGACCTCAAATGGCAAGGATAAGAAGTAGTGTGAGGAAAAATAGACAAAAGGGGTAGAGAAGACGCCAAAACATTCTAATGCCTGTGAAATGATATCTCATACTTTTGACTGGAATTTTCTTGATAATTAATGGATATATGCTTCTTTTTTGAATGCATTAATAAATACATGAGTTTTTTGCCATTTTTATTTCCTTTTTGGAAAAATGTCTTATCCATATTTTTGCCCATTTTTTAACTGGGTTGTTATCTTTATGTTTCTAAATTACAAGATTTCTTTATATATTCTAGAGATCAAACCCTAATGAAATATGTGCTTCCAAATATTTTCTCCCATTGAGTCAGTTGCCTTTTCACTACTTTGACAAGGTCCTTTGAGACAAAGAAGTGTTCAATTTTAAGGAAGTCCCACTTATCTAGTTATTCTTTAGATGGTTGTGCTTTGTGTGTAATGTCTTAGAAATGATCTCCTTTCACTAGATATTGAAGATGTTTCCCTATATTTCCTTCAAGGACTTTTATGACACTGGCTCTAACATTTAGGTCTTTGATATATTTTGAATTAAATTTTGCATATGGTTTAAAGCATCAGATCTCTTCCATTTCTTTGGAAATGGATATTTATTCTCCCCTAACCATTTATTGAAGGGTCTGTTTTGTCCTAGTTGAGTGGATTTGGGAGCAGTGTCAAAAATCAATTGGCCATAATTCTAAAAGTCTTATTTCTGAACTCATAATTTTACTCTGTCAATCACTGTGTCTGTTTTTGTGCCTCACCATGCTGTTTTGACCACTGTGGCTTTATTATATGCTGCCAAGCCTGAAAGCATGAGTTCTCACACTTCTTTCTCCTTTTTCAAGGTGTTTTTGACTATTCAAGTCCCATTAATGTTCCAAATACATTTGATAATTAGCTTTTCCATTTATGCAAAGCTGGCTATTGGAATTTTAGTGGGTATTGCATTGAACGTGAAGAAATCTATGTTTTGATAACATTTAGCCTTACACTTGATGAACATAGGACATTTTTCCATTTATTTTGGTCATCTTTGATATCTTTTAGCAGTGTTTTCTAGTTTTCTGTGAACAGGTCTGTTTTAGTTTGCAAAAGTTGCCAGAATCAATATACCAGAAATGGAACAACTTTTATAAATGGAGTTTCTTAATTTGCGAATTTACAGTTCTAAGGCCATGAAAATGACCAATTTATGGTACACAGAGAAAGACAACATAACTCCAAAAAAAGGGGCTGATGATGCTCCACCTTTCTCTCTCAGCTGGGAAGGCACATGAGGATGGCTGCTATCTTTCTCTCCCAGCTTCTTGTTTCATGAACTTTCCCAGGGGCATTTTTCTTCTTCATTTCCAATGGTCTCTGGCTGTGTCAGCTCTGTTGGTTCTGAAGCTCTTCCCAAAATGGTTCCTTCCAAGGTAGGAACCAAGCATCTCAACTTGACTGGGTGGAGATGCATCTCCATGGAAACCATCTAATCAAAAGTTACCAACCATAATTGTGTGGATCACATCACTATGGAAACAATAAAAAGACCTCACTCAGCAATATTGAATAAGAATTAAAGAACAGGGTTTTTCTGGGGAAATAATAGCCTCAAACTAGCACAAACCCCTTTACATCCCTTGTTAAACTTATTCCTAGATATTTAATTCCTTAATGTGCAATTGTAAATGGAATTTTTTTCTTGCTTACCTCTTCAGAATATTTCTTACTAGAGCATAGAAACCCTATTGATTTTTGCATATTGATCTTGTATCCTGAAATTTGCTGAATTCATTTATTAGCTCAAGCAGCTGTATTGCAGTTTTCTTCTGTATTTTCTACATATATGATTATCTTGTCTGCAAATAACAAAGGTTTTACTTCCTATTCAATTTGGATATTTCCATTTCTTTCTCTTGCATAATTGCTGTAGCTAAAATTTCTAGTACAATGTTGAATGACTGTGGTGACAGTCAATGCCCTTGAATTTTTTCCATCCTGAGAGGGAAAGTTTTCAGTCTCTCATTGTTGAGTATAATATTATCTATTGATTTTTCATACATGCTCTTTTAAATATTGAGGAAGTTTCCTTTGATTTCTGTCTTCAAAGTGTTTTTGTCAAGAAATGATGCTGGAACCTGTGAAATGCCTTTTTTGCATCAATCAAGATGATCATGTGTATCTTTCCCTTTGATTTTCATGTTTTGAACCATCATTGTATGCCTGGAATAAAACCCATTTGATTATACTGTAAAACTTTTTGAATGTGCTGTTGGATTTGATTTGCAGATATTTTGTGAGCTTTTTGAATCTATGTTCATTAGAAAATCAGTCTGAAGTTTTCTTGTATTATCTATCTGGAATTAGTGTGATATTGGCCTCATAGGATGAGTTAGGTAGTGAGCTCTCTTCAATTTTTTGAAAGAGTTTTAACATGACTGGTGGTAGTTCTTGGAATACCTGGTAAAATTCATCTGTGAAGCCATCTGGTCCTGGGTTTTTCTCTCTTGGAAAATTTTTTGTGATAGTATCAATGTCTTTATTTGTTTTTGGTTTATTTAGGTACTTTATTTTTTCTTGAGTCAATGTATGTTGTGTGTTTATAGGAAATCAACCATTTTATCTAAGATGTCTAATTTATTGGCATACAATTGTTCATAGTATCCTTTAATAACTTTACAGTTTGTAATAATGACTCCCTCTCAATTCTGAGTTTTTTTGTGTGTCTTCTCTCCTTTGCCTTTGCTATTCTGGCTAAGGGATTTTCAATTTTACTGATTTTCTCAAAGAACAAAAATTTGATTTAATTGATTTTCTCTATTGTTTTACCTTTGTCTCCATTTAATTTATTCCCACTATAAGCTTTGTTATTTATTTCCTTCTCCTTCCTTGGGGAATAATTTTCTGTTCTTTCTCTAATTTCTCAAGTTTTTCTATTTAGGTCTTTTGTTTTAGATCTTTTTCCCTTTTTAATATAGGATTTTAAGGATATAAATATCCCTGTCAGCACTTTACTGATTTCTCTTACAGTTTGTACTTAGGCCCATATATTGTTAAAGACCATCTTGCTTAACCTCCATTTATTTGTGAAATTTACAATTCTTCATTTTGTTATTGATTTCCTGCTCCTTTGCATTATGATCAGAGAAACTTCTTTGTATAATTGCAATATTTTAAAAATTTATTAAGAACTATTTTGTACCCCCAAATATAGTGTATCCTGGAGAATGTTCAATAAGAACTTGAGAAGAATGTATACCCTGAAGTTTGGGGGTACAATATTCTATATGTATCTGTTAGACATAGTTCACTTATCACATATTTTAGGGTCTCTGTGTCCATATTGAACCTTGCTTTAGATGTTCTATACATTGAAAAAAGTGGTGTGTTGAAGTCTTCAACTATTATTGTGGAGATTCTCTTACTTCCTTCAGTTTTGCCAGTGTTTGTCTTGTACTTTGGGGCAACTTGATTAGGTGCATAAACATTGCTGAATGTTATTTCTTCTTGATGAATAGCCCCTGTTATTATTATATGGTGTGCTTTTTGTCTCATAACATGTTTCCATTTGGAGTACATTCGGCCTGATTTTAATATGTCTACTCCAGTTTTTGTTTGCTTGTTTGTTTGTTTTTGGGTTTGGTTATTGCTTGCATGGAATATATTTTACAATTCTTTCACTTTCAACTTATTTGTATTTTGGGGTATAAAAGGAGCCTCTTGTAAACAGAGTATAATTGGATCATGTTATTTTATATGCTATGCCAATAAGTGTCTTTTGATTGGGAAACTTAATCCATTAACATTCAATGTTATTACTAAAACCCATCCTTACTTTATTTACTTAATCCTTTGAGTTTTGTCACATATATTTTATCTTTTTTATTTTTTCAATTACCCTTACTGACAGTCATTATATCTGTACTCTTCCCCAAGCCTCTTTCTCCTGTTATTATTCTTTTAGCTGGCAGAACTATATTTAGTATTTCTTGCAGGGCAGGTCTCTTCTAATGAATACTTTCAGCACTTTTTTATCTGGAATATTTTAAACTCTACATCACTTTTGAAAGACAGCATTGCTGGATTACTAATTCACGGTTGGAATTTTTTCTCTTTCAGTACCTTAAATATATCATACCACTGCCTTCCTGCTTTCATGGTGGCTGACATGAAGTCAATGCTTGGTGCTATGTGGCTTCCTTTTAATGTGATGCATCAATTTTTTCTTGCTACTTTTTGAATTCTCTTTTTCTCCTCAGCCTTTGACAGACTAATTAATATATGTCTTTGACTGGGTCTATTAGGAGTTTTTCAATTTGGAATATGTTAGGCTTCTGTGACTTGCATATTCATGTCTTTTACAAAGGTTGGGAATTTTTCAGCCATTAGGTCCTCAAATATTCTTCCTGGCCCTTTATTCCTGCCTTCCCCTTCAGGGACACCTATAATACATATATTTATGCACTTGTGTTGTCAGTCATTTCCCTGAGACCCAGTTCACTTTTTTCCTGTTTTTTTCCTTTACATGTTCTACTTCAGTTGCTTTGTCCTGTAGTTCACTGATGCTTTCTTCTGCATCTAAATATCTGCAGTTTTTTGTCTCTACTATATTTTGTCTTTCATCTTCAGTAACTGTCATTTCCATAAGAGTGCCTATTTTTCTATGTATTCCTGCAAATTATTCTTTATGCCTTTCTAGAGTCTTCTTAATATCCTTTATGTCTTTAACTGTATCATTAAAATTATTTAGGAGTTCTGTTGGAACAACTTTGATTAATTTTCCCAAATTATGTGTCTTCTTACTTTTATTTTGATCACTTGGCATGACCATATGTTCTTGTTTCTTAACTACCTTTTACTTTTGTGCTGTTGGGCATAGGATTATTTTGAAGATTATTTTGAAACTCCAGTTCCTCCTTGTATAAGTGTTTTTGTTGTTGTTGTTAATTGGGGTTTTAAAATTTTTCATTGGGATTTGTTTCATCAGTATTTTGCAATTAAACAAGGGCCATGGCCTCACTCAGAGAGAGCAAACCTGTACCAAAGGACCATAGAGTAAGGGGTAGAAGGCAGCTTTCTATATTGAACTTTCCAGCCTTCCCAGCAGAAAGCAGATCGAGCTCTTCAGTGACAAATTCCCCATATACATACAAAGTTAAAATATTAATTCTTATCCATCTGATCCCTCTGTTTCTCTGGAAGGTGCAGATAAATGACCCCGTGGTGCTGCAGGGATCTGTCCAGAAAGAACTGAAGCTGAAGGACCCTGCTGTACTACTTCACATGCCAACAGGTGGTTCAGGACTGTTCCACATCCCCCTCTTTCCCAGGGAAGAGACTCATTTTCTCTCCCAGACCACTGCAGCAAGCCAGGAAAGAACAGGTATAAAATAACTGTTGACTTCAGGTGAGGGCTTGAGCACATGGGGCTTCAGAGGAACTCAGTTACTCATTGCAGTTTCTCTGTTAGTGGGAATATTGGAACTGTGAGCTCCTTGAGCTTCTGCATGGAAAGTTTCAAGGCTGTGGAATCCAGAGGTTCACGCTATCTGACCATAATTGCATAAGGTCTGTACCACATCCCACCAACCAGCATGACCCAAGCTGGTCCACAATCCCCAGCCTTGGGGGTCAAGGAGGGGTTCAAGTTTCAACAGTTCAGCACACCCAATGCAATTTTTCAGTCACAGTTTCTCTATTATTTTTGTCCAGCTCTTCTTTATATACTGCAAATTGTCTTTACCTGGTTTCCTAAGTCCATAACTGTTGCTTTGGATAGCTCCTGTCTGTTCTATAGGTACTTTCAGTGGAGATATTAGTTATGCCTGTTCCTTTCTCACAATCCTCACAGAAGTTATCCCTTAGTTGACCTATTAGATTTTTATTATTGCACTGAAGTTTCAATTCTATCACATTATCACTACTTTATGTTAAAATATTATGTCCTTATAGATAAAAGTTGGGGAGACATAGTTATTATAATTGTTAGTACTAATCTGAAGCCACACCAAACTAAGTTAATGCAGTTACCCATGCACCCAAAACATATTCTGAAAAAGATGTGATAGAGCACACTTTGTTCAATAGAACTAAATACATATGTTCCAAAAAGAAGTAGAGAGGGAGAAATATGAATAAAGTATTAAGAAAGGAATTCATTCTTTCTAGACCATGCACTCTCCATGGAACAGTGGAGAATGAAGTGGTTGTGGGTGATGGGTTTTTCCCAGAACCCCAGGTGGATGATGAGGCACAAGGTGAACTTCCAGCTATGGTCAGAGGATACCCTGGTAGAACATGAGGCTGTGATGCCCAGGCTGACTGAAACTATGCTTGGTGCACAAATACTTTCCAGGTGCATTATTTTTCCGTTTGTCATCAGAGTATCATATCTGAAGAACATGAATTAATATTGCACAGATGTTTTCATGAAAAATCTTCATTAGACTATTCATTATATAACCTAAGTATTCTCAATGAATATTAATTGACATATGACCATCAGCATTTTGACTGCCCTTTACAGGTACATGCATTATTGATGAAAACTTGCAACAACCCTGTGAATTCCTCTCTCAAAACTTTAACAGAGTGTGGGTATAATCACTTGATAATTTTACTATAGTAAAATTAAAAGCTGAACAATAAGAGAGAACCCATATAAAGTTGAATATTTTACCATCTTGAAATTCTAGGCTTAGGAAGTTGTTTGGTAGAGAGGATTAAATATAAGGCAGCAAACAATGATTTAGACTAATATCATCTTCTTTCTTGGTGTGTGATTCATAATTAAAATTCTTTTTCTTATTTAGAGGTTCTCTTGGACTTAAAGAAGTAGATGATTAATTTACTAAGGCTAAGATTTTAAAAAATATTTTTTACTGTGAAATATACCATATATGCAGAAAAATGATAGATTTCAAAGAACATTTTAACAAGCAGTTATAGAACAAATTTCAATGAATTGTATGGATTACAGCTCCAACAGTTCAAGTATTTTCTTCTAGCTTATCTAAGCCATGGGGGACTAAAAAGAAATATCAATATAATCATCTGGTAGTTATGATCATTTTTTAAATGCTATCTTCTCTGTTACAACTCCTCCCTCTCATTTGATCCTTCTCTCAATTTTTAGGAGTATTTGGGCAATGATCATTTTAAGTTCTTCATGTTGTGAAGGTGTGTTGACACTATGGGTGGGGGATACAAATGGTTGATTTTCTTGTAGAGACTAGTACCTCTGGGTTTCAAAGTTTGTCTGTTATAAGAACATTCTGGATGTTTAAGGTTTCTTAGAATAAACTGAGTGAAACTATTATGCTCTCAGAGCAATGGTTATTCAGGATACTGTTGGTTGGGGTTTGGAATACTTTAGCAATATGCAATACCTAGCTGAAACATGCATAAAAGTAACCTCTGGAATCACCTCTCAACTTTATTTGAAATCTCTTAGCCACTGCAACCTTATATTGTTTCATTTGTCAAGAAACCTTGTCAGAGTCAGGCTCATGCATGGGAGTCATGTACCATGTTTCCAGGGAGACTTACACCCGTGGGAGTAATGTCTGATATGGAAGGGGGTAGAATAATGAGTCAAAATATAACGTGTGAAAGAGGTTGAAAGACTGAAAGATTCTACTGACTTTTACATAACCTTTCCAACACTCTAGATTAATTGAAACTAACTAATTACTACTACACTGTGCCCTAGGCTTGCTGACCCTCCATTCTGCTTTATGACAATTATAATCTCAGTTTCTAGAGAGCTTTAGGGACATAGAGTAGTAAATAATTTTGAGATAAAAAAGCTGAAATCCTTCTTATTTACCTTCCTTATCTGTTCTATAAAATCTTTATCCCACTTGTCTCTAGAGAACATTAAGTTTAGAGGTGTTCACAAATTTCAACATTTTAATAAGGAATTTAGCTAATGTCTGTCTTTTCTTTCTTCTCACTCATACCCAAGATTTTATTATTTATTGTCTTATACACAGAGATCCATATGATACATAACTTATTTACTGCATGTATCAAATATATGGGAAATTGTTGGCCTCATGTTACCCAAATTATTTATTTTTAAAATTTCCTCTATGACATTCTCACACATCTAAAAAGTTAAATAATTATGTTTTCCTGTAAGCTGTTATTTTCCTTTCCCTAATAACTCTAAAACTATGAAAGTGAGTGACAATACCTACTGCACATCTGTCACTTCCACATCCTCATCCTCATCTATCCCTCCCATACAATAAATACAAATTATGTAGCACAGGAGAAGGGATGGAAAAGAGATGGAGCTAAATTCATATTGCATTAGTGTGAGGAAATACTGCAATGCAAGATCCTCTTGCAGTGTCATGTTGATACCTTCTATTTGTACAAATTTTATTGTATAACCTTTCTGTAAATGTAGTAAATAGTTAAGAATGTAGTTTCCAGTTCAACCTCCTATACTCTCCCCTTTAACTACTTCTTTTAAATAGTATGCTTATCCACTTCCCTTGTCATGGATAGCAAAAAGGTCAGAGTAAATGTTGGTCATTTGATTTGGGATAGCTTTGATGTTAAACAATTTATCATTTAATATCTCTAATTTAATATTCTCCAATTTATTAGAGGAAATGAATGCATATATTGCATTAGGAGAAAAGTAGAAGAATTGAGATATGTTTCAGTCAAATAAGTGAACATTTTCTGAATGATTTTTTAAAAAAGTCTCTCATGATGGAGTTTAATGTGGTATTTCTCTGCTGCTGTTCTTGTTAAAAATATTATGAATTCTTCACCATAAAAAGTTATCCACTGCCCATGACTGTTTGAGTAAAAGAATGATCACAGTCATACCTGGACATATTTTTAACTTATTGTTTTGGTTTGCTAAAACTGACAGAATGCAATATACCACAAATGGAAGGGGTTTTGTAAAAGGAATTTATTCACTTACAGGTCTACAGTTCTAAGGCTTTGAAAATGTCCAAATAAAGTATCCAAGGAAAGATCCCTTAACTCAAGGAGGGGCTGATGATTTTCAGAGTTTCTGGCTCACCTGGGAAGGTACATGGCAAAGTCTGCTAGCTTCCCCTCCCCCAGATTTCTCAAATGGCTTCCCTGGGGACATTTTCTTTCTGCATCTCCAAAGATCTCTGGCATTGTGGGCTCTGAGGTGTTTTCTAAAATAAATCCATCTTTAAATCCTCCAGTAAGCAACCCCATTCTGAATGGGTGGAGACAATCCCCACTGAAACCACCTAATCAAAAGGTTCCACCCAAAATTCAGTAAGTCACATTTCCATGCAAACACTTAATTAAAAACAAAGATCCCACCTTATAATATTAAATCATAATTAAAGAAATGCTCTTTCTGTGGTACACGACAGTTTAACACTGGCACACTTGTCTATTCTTGTGTCTTTTAGTATGAAGGTAATAAAATAGGGAAAAACCTTTCAAGACCAGACTCTTGATAATTCTGATTCATGTGCCTGCCAATATTTTAGGGGAAAACATCATATGCCTTTTTATAAACAAAACATACCTATTTTTAATTTTCTTCTTTTATTATTTCATATATATCTTTCATAAACTGTTATTTCATTTCACATTGAATACACTTCCAGCTTATTGAGATATATGAAACTTACTTATTATACTCATTATATGCATTTCTGAATCAAGATATTATAAATATACCAAGAATTTTTTAAAAATCATAACACTTCCTAAGTTAATGAAAAAAATGCAGTATCTTCCATTGAATTTCATTCCAAGGAAAGTTGATATCGTTACATTGACTGTCAGACCATCAGATAGTAATAAATAATATAGTGTAATCTTTTTATATTCTATTTTTCATTATTTTTTTAAATAAAGTTCTACCCACTATTTTATTTTTCAGGTTATTTTAAATATAAAACAAATTTTACTCTAAAAATAATGATTTAACAATATCACTCCAATCACTGTGCATGAAGGCTCCAGCTGTCTGCTGAGATTTAGAACTAAAGAAATTATAGCTGATAGCAAGGATAGAAGGAGGTTGTGAAATTTCCTTTCAACAGAGACCAGCAAATGTATTTATTTCTCTGAAAACTCCTGTTCCTTCCACTTTGGAACGGAGTGGAGTGTGAAAGATATTAAGGAATGATGAGAAAGATACAGATGGGATCAGGGGGTCTGAAGTTCAGTGACAACAGACAATTTTATTCCTAACTGGTTCCAGCTTATATACTGCTGGGTTCACATGACATAGAATGTGTATGCACCTGGTGAGAATACAGAGGGCTTATTTAAGATTACCAAAAAGAACCTGGGGCTAAGACAAAACAAACATTCTCTCTCTCCCAGACTGTTCTCCATTAAGCAAATAACAATCTCCACAGATTACCACTGCCACTACCCTGAAGCCAGCTGTTCTCAACAAATTCTAAAGGTCTTGTTTTAGCCCTTGCTCCTACAAACTCTTATGATGCTCATATAATGTGCCTTCATCCATATCTATGCTGGCAGATACAGGAAGTGGAAGTGCTCCACCATTTACATCTGTTATTTTTCTCCCATGGGCTTCAGGAGTACCCAAGAATGATGTTGTATCAATCTAATTGAGTCCAAAGGGAAAATAGGTTACCATTTTCTCCATTGACTTTCTTAATTCATATCAGCCAATAATAAAATATTACTGAGGAGTAGTAGATCATTATGTCATTTTTTTATTCTTTCAGTAGTTTACACATCTATGTACAGAACCATAATTAATTCTACCTTCCAATTATTGTCTTCATTTCTTAAATAGCTTCCATGGCATTATTTGCAGTGAATTGAACTGCAGATATAAGTGGGGCTGTCATTGCCTCTCACCAACAAGTTTTGCCTTGGTGGGAGGCAGAGTTTTGTGTTGAATAGAAAGGGAGCCTACCTGGACAGAGTTTTACTGGAAGAAGGTTCATAGTTAGTGGGTTCCATGTGACCAGCAAAGGGCAGTGCAGCCCCAGGGAAGCAGTAAAACAGAAACAAGGAGATAAAGGGAAAAAAATATGAGGAAAGAGATTTGCATCAGTAGACACTGCTTTTTATGGGAAGTATTTTTAATTTGTACTATGCAGTAGAGGAAAGCCTTTGGCTGTTGAAAGACAGAATCAATATGATCCAACTTGTATTTGAACTTGAACACTCTGACAAAAATAGACTGACTAGGGAGCCCCAGTGTGTTGGGGTTGATGAGCTTGTATGAAAGAGTTTAGTGGGGCAAGTGTGTGAGGCATACAGTTAGTAAGTCTATACTTTTTAATTTGGAAACCTAAATAAATTTCTGTTTGATTTAACAATATGCCACTTTATTTTTAATGCCTAACATATAATCATAGGTTTAACTATTCATGTTAAGACATTATTTGGAGCTTTACTTTCTTTACAATATGTCTATTATTTTTAACTTGAGAAGTAGTTGGTTTACAAAAAAATGCATAAAATACAGATTTCCCACGTGATACCTTATCATTAACACTCTGCATTAGTGTCATATATTTGTTACAATCATGAACAAACATTTTTAAAATTGTATTATCACCAGTAGTCCATCATTCACAATAGGGTTTACTATTATCCTGTCACATATATATATATATTTGTCTTTTTAGATCTGGCTTATTTCACATAATGCTATGTCTTCAAGGGTCATCCATTTTGTAGTATACAATAAGAACTTCATTCATTTTTCATGGAAACTAATAATTCATTGCATGTATATAATACATTTTATTTATCTATTTACTGGTTAATTGATACTCGGGTTTCTTCCCTATTTTGGCAATTGTGAATAATGCCACCATGAACATTGATGTGAACTTCTGTTTGAGTCCTTGCTTTTAAATATTTTGGGTGTATTACTAGAAGTGGGATTACCAGGACATGGTAATTCTATTTTTAAATTTCTGAGAAATCACCAAACTGCCTCTTCAGCTGCTTCGTCATTATATTTTTACCAAAAATGAATGAGTGCATGAAATAATTGAAACCAATCCTACTCAAACTCTTCAAGAACATTGAAAAGGAGGGAAAGCTACCTAACATATACTATGAAGCCAAAATCTCCCTAATACCAAAGCCAAAAATACTATCACAAATGAAAATTACAGACCAATCACTTTAAAGAATATAGATACAAAAATTCTGAACAAGATACTTTCAAATCAAATCCATAGCACATTAACAGAATTATACATCATGACTAAGTGAGATCTATTCCAGGTAGATGAGGGTGATTCAATACAAGAAAATCAATTAAATGTATTATACTCCATCAATAAGTCAAAGTGGATAAATCACATGATCTTAACAATTGGTACAGAAAAGAAATTTGACAAAATTCAGCATCCTTTCTTGATGAAAACACTTCAAAGGATAGGAATAGAAGGGTACCCCCTCAATAAGATAAAGGGAATATGTGAAAAATCCAAAACTAAATTTGGATTCAATGGAGAAAGACTGAAAACTGTCCCTTTAAGATCAGGAATAAGACAAGGATGTCTAATGTCACCATTGCTATTCAACATTGTGCTGGAAGTTCTAGCCAGAGCAATTAGATAAGGAAAATAAATAAAATAAATAAAAGGCCTACAAATTGGAAGGGAAGAAGTAGAACTCTCACTGTTTGAAGATGATGTTGCTATATGGCAAATATCCCGGACAATCTGCAGCAAAGCTATTAGAGCTAATAAATGAGTATAGCAATGTGGCAGGGTACAATATCAAAACCCCCAAATCAGTAGTGTTTCTATACACTAGTGATGAGGAATCTGAGGAGGAAATCAAGAAAAAATTCCATTTACAATTGCAAACAAAGAATAAAATATTTAGGAATAAATTTAACTAAGGATACAAAAGACCTATACATGTAAAACTACAAAAAATTGCTAAAAGAAATATTGGAAAACCTAAATGGATAGAACGGCAAACAGTGTCCATTGGTTGGAAGACTAAATATAGTTAGATTTCAATTTTACCCAAATTGATTTAAACATTTAATGCAATGCCAATTAAAATACTAACAATTTACTTAGCAGAAATAGTACAACAAATAACCAAATTTATTTGGAAAGGCTGGGGACCCTGAATAGTTAAAAATATTTTGAGAAAGAAAAATGAAGGGGGCAGTCTCACACTACCTGGCTTTAAACATATTTCAAAGCTATAGTGATCACAACAGCACTGTACTGAAACAAAGATAGTTATACTGACCAGAGGAATCAAAATGAGTGTTCAGAAGTAGGCTGTCTCATCTATGGACAATTGCTCTTTGATAAGGCCATCAAATCAACACACCTGGGACAGAACAGCCTCTTCAATAAATGGTGTTTGGAGAACTGGATATCCATTTGTAAAAGAATGTGAGAGGATATATGCCTCACACACTATATTAGTTAGGGTTCTCTAGAGAAATAGAATCAACAGGGAACACTTGCAAATATAAAATTTATAAAAGTGTCTCACATGACCACAGGAACGCAGAGTCCAAATCCACAGGGCAGGCTGTGAAGCCGACGACACCGATGGACCGTCTGGATGAACTCCACAGGAGAGGGTCACCAGCTGAAGCAGAAATGGGGTCTGTCTCCTCTGAGTCCTCCGTAAAAGTCTTCCCATGATTAGATTTAGCATCACTAATTGTAGTAGACACTTCCCTTTGGCTGATTACAAATGAAATCAGCTATGGATGCAGCTGACGTGATCGTGACCTAATCCTATGAAATGTCCTCATTGCAACAGACAGGCCAGTACTTGCCCAATCAGATAAACAGCTACCACAACTTGGCCAAGTTGACACATGTCCCTAACCATGACATACACTGTACAAAAATTAACTCAAAATGAATAAAATAGCTAAACATTAGAGCTAAGAACATGAAACTTTCACAAGAAAATGTATGGAAACATCTTACAAATCTTGCAATAGGAGGCAGTTTCCTAGAACTTACACCCAAAGTATTAACAATGAAAAAAAGAAATAGATAAATGGGATCTCCTCAAAATTAAACACTTTTGGGGGCAGGCCATGGTGGCTCAGCAGGCAGAGCTCTTGCCTGCCATGCTGGAGACCTGGATTCAATTCCCCGTGCCTACCAATGCAAAAATAAATAAATAAATAAATAAAAAACACTTTTTATTTATTTATTTTTTTTAAAGAAATTTGTCAGGAAAATAAAAAAGGCAACCTATGCAATGGGAGACAATATTTGGAAATCATATATCAGATAAGGGTTCAGTATCCAGAATTTTCTACAAGTCAACATCAAAAAGACAAATAACCCAATTAATAAGTGGGCAAAAGACATGAACAGACACTTCACAGAAGAGGAAATTCAAATAACTAAAAGGCATGTAAAAAGATGCTCCACTGATGGATTTCTGGGAAGATGGCCAACTAGACAAGCTTCAGATTAACCCTGCTTCATGGAAAAGTTAGAGAGGGACAGGAGAGGATCTGAGGCAGCAATTTGGGAATGCAACTGACCTAGGAGAGCCTTCTGCACCACATGTGGTAACCTGGTTGCAGAGGCCGAGGAACTGAGAGGCAGAAAGTTGGAGCTTGGCATGAAGGTATGTTGTGGTGGAGCCTGCAGGAACCCATGGACAGGTACATGGGACTAGGAAGTAAGCCAGGCCACATTACTTGGGTGTGTTACTCTCACAGGTGCAGCCTTGTCACCGCTGACTCAACCCACACCCCGGAACCCCCTCACCTGCTCCCATTCCCCATGCTCCTGACACCCCCACCACACCAGCCTTCAGTGCACATATCTGCTCCCCACCCCCACCCCAAGTACAGATCAACCACCTCTCTTGTATCCCTCTCAAACATGACCTCACCCTCTCTGTTCCCTGCAGGTTATTACCAGCACATAATAGTTGCAGACACTAACATCCATACTTAGGATACCCCTGCCTGCCAATGTCCATAGTGTCTCACAGCCTCACCCAGCCTCCCTGAGCTCAGCACATCTGTTTATGGCACTCCCAGGCTGACACAATCACAGGAAACTCCAATCATGTTATTCAGCTCTGGGAGCTGAACATTACAGCAGTCCAAGGACCACACATGTGCACAGCCCTCAGTCTTGCTTCCCAACTTTGAGAAAGTGCCAACCTGTACAGCTGGGTCACATCTGTCCCCAAACCATGAAGGCACAATGCTGACCTGCTGTCACAGCTCTACATATGTGCACAAAGGGCCCCATGCCTTAGACCAGTGCACACCAGGGTTACATCCTCCAGACTGGTACACCTGCACAATTACATCCTCCCTGGCTACTAGGCACCCACATTCACAAGCACCAGTGTAAAATCCCTAACCTATGCCCATACCTGCTCTGAAACAAATCAAAGTACTGAGTGCTCCACCACTTACCCTACTCCTTGCTGTACAATCATCCCACAAACACAAGGCCTTAGACAACTGAAAGAAATCAACTCTCAAAGTAAATCAATTAAGATATCTACATGTGCCAAAGACAGCAGATCACTAAGCATATCACAATGCAGACAGATAGAGCTCTGTTATGACCAAACTAAAACACCTGAGGAGACACAGATGTTGGTACAACTAATCAAGAATGTTCATACAACTCTGCTTAATAAAATAAGCAGGATAGCAAATGACACAAAGAACAAGAAGACAGTAGAAGAGCACAAAGAGGAATTTGAAATAATATATAGAAAAATAGTGGAAATCACAGAGATTAAAGACTCTGTTGATCAAATAAAAAACATACTACAGGCACACAACACCAGATTTGAAGAGAAAGAAGAAAATATAATTGATATAGAGGACAGTATAATTAACTTCAAAGACTCAAAACAGCAAATGGCAAAAAAGATGGAAAAAACGTGAATGTAAATCAGGGAAATAATAGACAAAACAAAACACTCAAATATAAGAATCACTGGTGTCCCAGAAGGAGAAGAGAGGAGTAAAGGTCTAGGAAAAGTAGTTGAGGATATAATGGAGGAAAACTTCCCAACCCTCATAAAAGACATAAATACACAAGTCAAAGAAACCTAAAGAATTCCAAACAGAATAAATCCAAATAGCCTCCCCCAAGACATATATTAGTCAGTCTGTCAAATGTTAAGAGAAGCAGAAAATCCTGAAAGCAGCAAGAGAAAAACAATCTACTGTATACAAGGAAATAAAATAAGACTGAGCTCAGACTACTCAACTAGCACCCTGGAGACAAGAAGGAAGTGATATGATATATTCAAGATCCTGAAAGAGAAAGATTTCCAACTAAATTTTTCTTTAAAATTGAGGGAGGAATTAAAGCTTTCACAGGCAAAAAAAGTCCTGAAAGAATTTGTCAACAAGAGACTGGCTTTATAAGAAATACTAAAAGGAGTTCTGCCAGCTGAAAAAAAAAAAAGGCAGGAGAGAGTGGTCTGGAGGAGGGTATAGATTTGAAGAGTACCACTAAGGGTAATTTAAAGAATATAAGAGAAAGAGGGAAAAGAATATATAGATGTGTGAATTAAAATAAAAAGATAAGATGGTAGAATCAAGAAACACCTTTTCAGTAATAACTTTAAATATTAATGGACTAAACTTACGAATTAAAAGATACAGATTGGCAGAATGGATTAAGAACATAACCCAGCTATGTGCTGCTTACAAGAGACTTATCAAGGATACAAATAGATTGAAAGTGAAAGGATGGAAAAAGATCTTCCATGCAAGTTGTAACCAAAAGAAAGTAGGAGTAGCTATACTAATATCTGACAAAATAAACTTTAAATGCAGAGACAGCATAAGAGACAAAGAAGGGCACTATATACAAACTAAAGGGTCAATTCACTAAGAAGATATAACAATCATAAATATTTTTGCTCCCAATCAAGGAGTTCTGATGTACATGGCAAAACTGAAGGGAGCAATAGGTGTTTCAACAATAATAGTAGCAACTTCAATACACCACTGTCCTCTATAGATAGAACTACCAGACAGAAGATCAATAAGGAAATAGAGAAGTTAAATAACTTGATAAATGAATTAGACCTAACAGACATATATAGGACACTGCACCCCAAAGCACAAGGTTATACATTCTTCTTTTGTGCTCATGGAACATTTTCCAGGATAGATCATATGCTGGGGCACGAAACAGGTCTTTATAAATTTAAAAATATTGAAATTATTCAAAGCACTATCTCTCATCACATGGGATGAAGCTGGATCTCAATAACCACCAAAGAATGAGAACATTCACAAATATATAGAGATTAAATAACACATTTTTAAACAACAAGTGGTTCAAAGAAGAAATTGCTAGAGAAATCAGCAGCTATCTGGAGATGAATGAAAATGAGAATCCAATTTATCAGAAATTATGGGATGCAGCAAAGGCTGTGCTTAGAGGGAAATTTATTGCCTTAAATGCCTATATTAAAAAAAAAGCAAGGAAGAGCAAAAATCAAAGACTTAACAGCAAACCTGGAGGGACTTGAGAAAGAACAACAAACTAACCCCAAAGCCAATAGGAGAAGAGAAATAACAAACATTAAAGCAGAGATAAATGAATGGAAGAACAAAAGAATAATAGAAAGAATCATAAAACCAAAAGTTGGTTCTTTGAGAAAATCAATAAAATTGATAGGCCACTGAAAAGAATGACAAAGATAAAAAGAGAGAGGATGCAAATAAATAGAATCAGAAATGAGAAGGGGTGCATTATCACAGACCCTGAAGAAATAAAAGAAATCATAAGAGGATACTATGAACAACTATACACTAACAAAGTAGAACATTTAGATGAAATGGACAAACTCCTGGGGACACACAAACAAGCTACACTGACTCAGGAAGAAGTAGAAGATCTCAACAAACCAATCACAAGTAAAGGGATTCAATCAGTCATCAAAAATCTCCCTACAAAGAAAAGCCCAGGGCCAGATGGCTTCACAGGGGGATTTTATCAAACATTCCAGAAATAACTAACACCAATCCTGCTCAAATTTTTCCAAAAAATTAAGGGAAAAGAAATTCTACCTAACTCATTTTATGAAGTTAATATCATGTTAATATCAAAACCGAGTATAGATGCTATAAGAAAGGAAAACTACAGACCAATCTCCCTAATGAACATAGATGCAAAAATTCTAAAAAAATATTAGCAGATCGAATCCAAGAAAACATTAAAAGAAATATATACCATGATCAAGTGGGATTTATACCAGAAATGCAAGGATGGTTCAACACAAAAAAATCAATTAATATAATACAGCACATTAACAAATCAAAAGGGAAAATCACATGATCATCTCGATTGATGCTGAAAAAGATTCGACAAAATCCAGCATGCTTTTCTGATAAAAAAAAACACTCCAAAACATAGGAATCAAAGGTAACCACCTCAATATGAAAAATATATGAAAAACCAATAGCCTGTATCATATTCAATGCATAGAGACTGAAAGCCTTCCCCCTAAGATCAGGTACA